>NC_047657.1:9246555-9289381 GCF_902201215.1 Prunus dulcis
GGCGCACCCTGCGTCTCCCTTAGGACTCTTTTTTAGCGGGCTGTCTCCAAACGGAGCTTTTGTCGTCACCCTGCGTCTCCCTTAGGACGCTCCTTATGGGCAACTGTGTGACTATCCTGCCTCCCTTAGGAAACGGATAGGAACTTGGATATTTCCCGCAGGAAGCATGGCGACCCCCTTTTAAGAAACTCCTGGCGTACCCTGCGTCTCCCTTAGGACGCTTTTTTAGCGGGATGTGTCTCCAAACGGACGCTTTTAGTCGTCGCCCTGCGTCTCCCTTAGGACGCCCCTTATGGGCAACTGTGTGACTATCCTGCCTCTCTTAGGAAACGGATAGGAACCTGGATATTTCCCGCAGGAAGCATGGCGACCCCCTTTTAAGAAACTCCTAGCGCACCCTGCGTCTCCCTTTGGACGCTTTTTTAGCGGGCTGCGTCTCCAAACGGACGCTTTTAGTCATCGCCCTGCGTCTCCCTTAGGACGCTCCTTATGGGCAACTGTGTGACTATCCTGCCTCCCTTAGGAAACGGATAGGAACCTGGATATCTCCCTTAGGAAATTCTTGGCGCACCCTGCGTCTCCCGAAGGACGCTGCTTATGGGCAAATGTTGTGTTTTGTAGGCAGATGAGACATTTTGGAATGAGAAACTGAACTTATATTGATATTCATAAGATTACAGTCCTTTATTCGAAAATGGAAACAACTTGGTACAAAACTTAGAACTTCTAGCAGTCAGGAGGAAGCACTATGGATAATACTTTCGAAGATGGTGAGCATTCCATTGTCGCGATATTTCCTTCCCCTCCATAATGTCGAGTGTGTAGCTTCCTCTGCCCCCGAGTCGGCTGATCACATAAGGGCCTTCCCAGTTAGGATTCATCTTTTTTGACCCTTGTCTTGGTGCAGTAATGAAAGCCTTTCTTAGTACGAGGTCGCCTGGTTGAAATCGTCTGATCTTAGCTCTTTTGTTGTGGTAAGACTTCAACTGCTGCAGATAAGAGGCGACTCGGATAATGGTTTTCTCACGCTCGCCCTCAAGTAAGTCGAGATTGAGCCTCATCTGCTCGGAGTTCTGATCAACACTGCCCACTTCCAGACTTATGGAGGGGACAGTGATGTGAGGTGGTATGATCGCCTCTGTTCCAAACGTGAGGGAGAATGGGGTTTCACCAGTCGATCTTCGTTTTGTGGTGCGATAAGCCCATAATACTCCGGGGAGTTCATCCACCCATTTCCTTCGGCGCCTTCCAGCCTTTTCTTCAAGCAGTCCAATATGACTTTGTTAGATGCCTCGGATTGTCCATTTCCTTGTGGATACCTCGGGGTAGACAAGTGTTGCTTGATCTTATATTTCGCGAAAAAGGCGGTGATCTGCTTGCCAATGAATTGTGAGCAATTGTCGGTAACCAGCAACTGTGGGCAGCCAAACCGGCATATGATGTTTCTCCAGATGAATCGCTCCACATCGGCTTCTTTAGTAGAGGATAGAGCTTCGGCCTCGATCCATTTAGTAAAGTAGTCGGTGGCGACGATCATCATTTCTTTCTTGGCGGGCGCTGGTGGCAGGGGACCCACTAGGTCGATGGCCCATTGCATAAACGGCCATGGACTGTTTTGCGGATGATAGACTTCGGCAGGCAAGTTAGGGATTGGCTTGTATCGCTGACAGCGATCACACTTCTTGACATGTTCAGCGGAGTCGTGACGCATGGTAGGCCAGAAGGAATATGACGATACTATCGTAGATTGATCTATATTAAATTAACCTGTATTACAATACAACTTTATACACAATACTAAATAGTATGGTAGAAAGATTCAGATATTTCTTTCTACCATACTATCGTATCTTATAGAATACGGATGATTCTAGTCTGCCCATTTCATTTAAGACGCGAAATTTTAATCCCTTTCTTTCAATTATTGATAAGAACTAAAAAGTTATGCGAGAATATTTACTTCCATAATCTCATTTGTTTAATTTTTCTTTAATTCGAAATAACTCGGGAGTTAATCCCATAGAGATAATAAATCTTTCGCCTGTAAATTCAATGGGATGAATTACATCTCGATGATATCGAATCGGATCAATATCATGAATAACAATATATGAGCTATCAAATTGACTCATCGTCAAGAATTGAATCTCGCCGTCGTGAATTTTGCAGAGAACCTCAAGTGTTTGAGGGTACTTTATGCAGGTGAGATGAGGGCTGGAGTATGATCTGCGGATGAGCTTGTTGCTTAGCATGTAGTATCTCACGGCCTTCTATTGGACCTTTCTAGCTTCGGACTTGTCCGCTGGCAGGTTTCCATTTGTCAAATAGTCGATGATGGGGTCTTGCCAACTAGGGTCCTCGTCAATCTGCATGGTATCGATTAGCTCTATTTCTTCTATGCTTGGTCGGTCAAGGTGTTCGACCGGGATGGAGCGTCTGAACTGGGTATCCAGCGCTGATCCTAGGCTTGCCAGTGCGTCTGCATGAGCGTTCTCTGCCCGGGGCACTTGTTGGATGGTGAAGGTGGGAAATGCCTTCAACAGCTCTTGGACTTTGTCAAGGTATAGGATCATCCTTGGGTGCTTCGCCATATATTCACCTGAGGCTTGATTCGTGATCAATTGTGAGTCAGAGTAGATGGCTAGCTTTTTGATTGCGAGCTCTTTTGCTAAGCGTAGGCCGGCAAGCAATGCCTCATATTCTGCCTCGTTGTTCGAGGCCGGGAAGCCAAGCGTAATAGCTTGCTCCAACAGGGTTCCATCCGGGGTGGTGATGACGACCCCTGCTCCAGCTCCTTTTTGGTTCGACGCTCCATCTACGCGCAACTGCCACATGTCTCTGGGTTGGCTAGGTTCTGCGGAGGTCCCGTCTGCTTTTGAACTTTCCTTCTTTTGGTTGACCAACTTCTCTTTTTCGGCTGATGGGGTGAATTCTGCTACGAAGTCTGCTAAAGCCTGGGCTTTTATTGCAGTTTTTGGCCGGTAGAGGAGGTCATATTGGCTTAGCTCTATAGCCCACTTCATGAGTCGCTGAGAAGCATCAGGGCTGTGGAGGATTGATCTCAAAGGAAAGTCGGTCATGACGATGACTCGATGAGCTTGGTAGTAGGGTCGCAGCTTTCTCGCAGAAACTACAAGAGCCAAAATAAGTTTCTCCAATTTTGGGTAGCGAGTCTCTGCATCGAGGAGAGCTTTTGACGTGTAGAATACTGGATGTTGGGCCCCCAGCTCTTCTCGGATGAGAGCTGAACTGATAGCTGAGTTGGACACTGCCAAGTATACGAACAAGTCCTCACCAGGGACTGGCTTTGAGAGCATGGGAGGTGAGGTGAGGTAAGTCTTCAGATTTTGGAAAGCCACTTCGCACTCCTCATCCCATTTGTCTCTTTGTCCTTTCTTCAAAGCTTTGAAGAATGGTCTGCACTTGTCGGTTGATCTCGAGAGGAATCGGTTGAGGGCCGCTGCTCTGCCCGTCAGACTTTGTATTTCTTTCACCGTGGAGGGCGATTTCATCTCGAGAATGGCTTTGATTTGACGTGGGTGTGCCTCGATACCTCGTTGCGTGACTAGGTATCCCAAGAATCGGCCGGAGGATACACCAAACGTGCATTTACTTGGATTCAACTTCATGCGATATTGGCGGAGCAAGCTAAATGACTCGGCAAGATTTCCAATGTGATCTGCACGTTTTGGGGCTTTGACCAGCATGTCATCCACGTAGACCTCCATAGTTTTGCCGATCTGCTCCTTGAAGATTTTATTTACGAGCCTTTGATAGGTTGCTCCGGCGTTCTTCAGCCCAAAGGGCATGACCTTGTAGCAGTAGGTCCCTCTTTCGATGATGAAAGAAGTTTTCGCCTTGTCATCCCCGTGCATCATGATTTGGTTATAGCCGGAGTAGGCGTCCATGAAGCTGAGCAGCTGATTGCCAGAAGTGGAATCCACGAGTTGGTCGATTCTCGGCAATGGGAAGTTGTCTTTGGGGCATGCCTTGTTGAGGTCTGTGTAATCGACGCAAACTCTCCATTTGCCCTTTTCTTGTTTTGCCACCAGAACAACGTTGGCAAGCCATTCTGAGTAGGAGACCTCTTCGATGAAGCCGGCAGCTAGGAGTTTGTCAATCTCGGCTTCGATGATAGCGACTCGCTCGGGTGCGAAGTTGCGTCTCTTCTGCGCCACTGGCTTGCATGCGGGGTTGACGTGGAGTCGGTGACAGATGATGTTCGGGTCGATGCCAGGCATGTCTGATGGCGACCATGCGAACATGTCTTTGTTGCTCTGGAGGAATGTGGTAAGCTCCACCTTCTCTTCTGGGCTTAAGCGCGAGCCGATCCGCGCCTTCCTGTCTGGCTGGTCAGGATCCAAGGGTATTAACTCGACGTCCTCCTCGGGTTTCCATCCTTCTTCTGGAGAGACCTCTGGAGGGATCTCCTCGACTTGGTCCTGACGCTTTGATTGCTATAAGATAGTAAGATTCGGTTGCTCAACCTCCTCCAGATTTGCCTGGCTCACGGGGAGAAACTGCGCTTGTTTGCCTTTCTTTAGCCCTTGGGCGGAGCATTTCCTCGCCATTGCTTGATCGCTGCTGATTTGGCCGACACCGCCCCCAGGGATTGGGTACCGAATTTTCTGATGTGTGGCGGAGGTGATGGCATTGATCTTGCCAATCCATGGTCTGCCCAGGATGCCGTTGTAGGGTGAGACCTCATTAATGACCATGAATGTTTGCAAGCTGATTACAGGTGGGGAGTAGACGTCGAGGTCTATCGTGCCCACGGTAACCGTTGTTGCACCATTAAAGCCAGTCAGCGATCTGGCTAATTTGTTGATCTTTGTCTCCAAGCCCATCTGTTGGATGACCGTCAGTTGCAGGATATTGGCTGCGCTGCCCTCGTCTGCATGGATTCGGTCGACCATGGCCTGAGCGATTTGAATGCTGATGACAAGGGCGTCGTTATGTGGCATGTCGAGGCCGATCAGATCTTTCTTTTGGAAGCCGATCACAGGATCGTCCTCTGCTAGTGGAAGGTCGGTCGAGACTTGGGAGATCCCAGTGGCCTGTTTGATCTTCCTCTTCTTTTCCTTGCTGGTCAGCCCAGACTCCTCGGAGTCGGCTAGGATGGTGTTAATCCTTATGACCTTCTGAGGCAGCTCTTTGGCGGTGTCTCGATCTTCAATTCGTTGGATGGCCTGCTTCGCAATGAATTCTGTGCAGTGACCTTCTCTCACGAGTTCTTCAAGATGCGCTTTCCAAGCGAAGCAGTTGTTCGTAGTGTGTCCGTGCGTTCCATGGAAGGCACAGTATTTGCTAGTGTCCCTCTTGTCCGGATCTCCTTTCAATGGTGGTGGTCTTCTTACCCAAGGTTTGTTCTTCACTTGGGCTAAGATTTGATGTATGGGGATGGTGAACTTGGTATAGTTCTCTCCTGCCGTAGCCTCCTCTTGTGGGTGCGACCTGCGCTTGTCCTCGTTCCTGTTGTTAAATCCGTCGCCTCTTTGGCTTGCCCGTTTAGTCGGCTGATCTTCCTGCTTTGTAGACTTCTTTGCGGCGATTCGATCATCATCCCAGAGCGCGTAGCGTTCCGCAGTCGCGTAGACCTCTGCCAGAGTCTGGCTGGGAGTGATAGTCAGCTCGCGGTACAAGTCGTGCTCAGCTGGAAGACCTTTCTTGAAAGCGGAGGACGCGATTCGGTCGTCACATCCTACAATGTTCGCCTTTTCCGCCTTGAATCTCTTGATGTAATCTCGAAGGGATTCGTCAGCCTTCTTGCGCAGGTTGTACAAGTGGTCAGGGTTCTTCTTGATTGTCCGGTAAGAGGTGTATTCTTTGGTGAAGACGTAAGCTAGCTCCTTGAAGCTGCTGATCGACCTGGATGGTAGGGTGTGGAACCAGTCTTGGGCTGCTCCTCGCAAGGTTATCGTAAATACCTTGCACATTAGCGCGTCGTCAGCCTGGTGGAGGATCATAACACTTTTGAAGTGTTTTAAGTGGCTCTCGGGATCGGAATCCCCTTTGAAGTGTATGAACGAGGGTGTCGAGAATCGCTTCGGGTGAACGGCCTGCTCGATATCGAGGGTGAAAGGCGTAGAGTTCACCTGGTCCATCTCCTTACGTAGTGAATCCTCGAAGTTTCCTCCGGTCTTCAAGTCTCGAAGTCGGTCATTCACGAGCTTCTCAACGTCCTCTGCACACATTGCTAGTTTGTTGCGTTGGCGACCTCCATGGGATTGACTGACTTCCTCATTGTCCTCCGAGGGTCGACCTTCTCGCCTGCGCTGCCTAGTTGGAGTGTTGGTGGACTGCGCCTGCGAAAGATTCTCTGTAGCTTGTTGACGAGAATTGGTTCTTCGAGAGTGAGTAACGGAGCGTCTTTCCTCATGGTCCTCATTGTGAGGGTTATCCAACTGGCCTCCCTGGGGGCCTAGCCTTTCGAGAACGCTTCTCTGCGAGTAGACAGCTGAACGCCTTTCTTCGCGATCCTCGTTGCGATGGTTGTTTGGCTGACCTCCTTGGGGGCCTAGCCTTTGATGTACATTTCCCTGCGGGCCCAAGCGGGCACGGACGTCGAGTCGTCCACCGGCGCGTTCGTCCAGCCTTCTCTCCTCGCCTGGTTGTCCAAGGCCAAGGTTTTGAGCAAAGCCTATTTGGTTGATGAGCTGCCTCATTAGATTGCTTTGGTCGTCCATTCTCTGAGCTAGCTGGTCAACTCTTAGATTAAGGTCTGCTTGACTTTGTGGATCGGGAGGAGAGAAGTGTGTGGAGCCCAACTGCACACGGGCTAGGTTTTCATTGGAGGTGTATGCAGGAGCGTGCGTCGCGCGTGGAGGCAATGGAGGGAATGCTTGGAGTTGCTCCAAGACCGGCCCTAGGTCGGCGGTGGTAACGAGTCCACCTTGATGGGAAGTTCCACCATGTTCGGCGGCGGTGGCCGGTGCGGTGGTGAGAGGTGGCGGTGCCACCATGTCGATCGCGGGATCGTGGGTGGAGTGGCTTTGGGCCGTCGCGGATCTAGCCATCGCGGCGGCTTTGCCTCTCGTGTTCATGCTTCCAACCATGGTTGTTTGGAAGGCTTCGGTGGATTGGAAAATAGGAGGAACGGATTCCTTGAGCACGCGTTGAGTATAACTCGTGCTCTCAATGAAAGCACCAATTTGTGGGAGCAAATTTCCCCACGAGAATATTCGGTTCGGAATATTCCCCTTTCTTCTTCGCCGCCTCTTTCTCCCTGCAAAATAGAACAAATAAGAGGACCACACCTGGGGGGTGTTGGCCAAAGGCCCTCCGATGCCTAAGTTAGTTCAATTGATCCGTAAAGAAACGATAACTAAAATAGGGTACGGGATGTGTTTATAATATAAATTGGGTGGCCGGAGCCTTATGTAAAAGGGAGAGAAAAGAGGTGGCTAGGGTTTGAGAGGAATTTTATGTAGAGATTTTAGTAGTAATTCTCATGTACCTCAACCCTTGTGTGTGGCTATGCTTTTATAGTGGTCTCGGAGGCTAGGGTTTCAGAGGAATAATTCCGTAGATGAAAGGGAATTATTCCTCCCCTTTTTGGGATTGATTTGATTAATTAGGGATTTGATTTATTAGGGTAAATCAAATCCCTAATTGTGGTAGGCATCAAATCAAATCCTGATTCAATTAGGTAACTCCTCATTTAATTGGGGATCGTGGTAATTAACCAAATCAAATCTCAACCTAATTAGGTAACATTCAATTTAATTGGATAATTCCCAATTAAATTGAGTAACTCCCAATTAGGTTGATCAATTCCCAATTTGGTCAAATAATCCCCAAATGGTAGGAATTATTTGACATAAGATTTGATTTAATTAGGTTCCCACAGTTGCCATAAACGCAAACTAATTTATGTCAGTCTAACTCTTTCAATGAGCCAAAGGCAAATCTGAAGAAATTTGGAAGTATGCTTACTTTATGGCTTGGAGGAGTTGAAGTAATATGAACCAGCATCTCAGATTTTTCTGTCTGATGTGTTCCCTGCTTAGCCCCAGTGCTCTTTGTGATAACCTCACTCTCTTTGGACTCTCCATCACCTTTTTCCTCGTGTCCACACTGGAGGCAACTTCAGTAATTTTCTACACATTAAAAGAAACATTAGCAAGGTGATTGAAGGACCAAATCATGGTCTATTAGTTCAAGTACTGATGTTAACATGACGGGAGAAAAGGATACATATGTTGATGAGACAGTTTGTGTCTCAAAATCTTTGGTTGATGGTTGAGGAGTTGGAACCTTTGAAGTCTGCAATCAAATAATGGTTTATGACTTGAATTGGCAGCTGGAACTGTTACCTGTTGAGTCACCGGGCTCTTTATAACAGTTGTTGTTTCAGCTAGCTTCTCCACTGAAACAGTCTTTTTTGCCTAAGGAAAAAGCAAAAAACAAGCTGCTAAAAGGACTAAGACATGGTTTTTTTAGACAAACTTCTAAGCTTTTGCTCACCTTAGAAGGAGGAGCAGATATCTTTGAAGTCTTCCTGGTCTTGGAAGAATAGGTTCGAACAGGCTTGGTCTGCAAATCAAAAGATCGGTTCCCTCTCCGAACTCACACTTGTCAAGACAAAAGACCAACAATGGTCTTACACGAGCAACTGCGGCAGTTTTTGCGGCATCTACATTAAGTGTAGGGGCCTCCATCACTGTTTCTCCTCTTGCTTCTCTCTCTTTTATCTCTATCTCAGTCAGTTGAAACCAAAAGTACAATTAGTTATTGCATAATGACGCAGCACAAGCAACAAAGGTCTCAAGCGAAACCTTGAGTAACAAGAAAAATTGGATTCCACCAGAAAATTAAGAGAAGCTCTCTTAGAATAATGTTATTAAAAACTGAGTTAACAGAAACGTTAGACAAACCTGTCTAAATACACAACTCTCAACAACCCTCGACCCTTCAACTGCTAGGGGAGTTATTACATAAAACTGAAAAAACAGAATTAATTCGGAGACTTAACTACGTAACTCCGAAACTGTCCAAAACAGAATTTATTGGAAAATTAACTACCAAACTTTGACTGCAGTTTTGGAAGGCCAAACGACCTCAGAATGCCAAACTACCAAACTACCAAACTTTCCGAAATGGTATTTTGCGTCCTAATCGAAGCTCGGACAACAAATCTGCAAATTCCCACTACGTCCTTTTTCTAGCTCAACCGCGATAAAATCTGCCATCTGTTCTACATCACATAAGCTAAAGGCAAATGACTAATAAGAGCCATAAGAGAAAAAATTGCTTACTAGCTTGAGGATCACAGGCAAGACCAATCCTGGTTTCTCTGCAAGCTCATGAATCCTCAGATCTGCCAGGTGACATGCTCTGCTCACAATTGGAGTTGGAGAAGCTCCGGCAGTTTCAGACCTTGTGAGATTTTCAACCTTTCCAGCATCAACATCTTGGACCTTTTTTTCTTCTCATTTTCTCTGGAGATCGTAGGTTAGGGAAGAGACACCTTAGGAATTTTATGCTTCTGAGCGAAGGTTTTGACTGCAAATCTCAAAAGAAATAAGTTTAGTTAGTCCGATGACTTTTGGAAAGACAAAAGTGTCAGGTCAAGGTCCTATAGATTTACCTCTCTTGATCTGTGAGGCTTGCGTTGTCCCCAGTGGTGAGGAATGAGGCTCTACTGCAGCCTCAGGATCTTCCTCAGCCTCACTTTGAATCTGAGCATGTTCTTCAACTTCATTTGTTTGCTCTGCAATCTTTGCGGTCCTTTTGCTCTTCCTTTTGATCACATGAGACTTTTTCTCTTCATTATCTCCTTCGTTTGCTAACAAATTACAGGCGAAGTCATTTGAGAATTTTAAACTTTGGACACAATATATCTAATTAGGATTCTAATGCAGTAAAGTGTCTTACCATTCCATCTCACTATCACAACCTGAGAAGCCACCTATGGTCCTGGAGCTTGTGCAATATCTGCAAGAAAATAGTCAAACATGATTAGCAGAAATTCTATGAAATCTCATAGGCAAAACAGTGAAACAAGTGCAAATGCTTACCAATGCGAGAATTCTAGTTGTTTGACTCAATGACCTCCAGAATTGTCTCCATATCTCCTGCGCTCTCACCTACTGCAAAGTCACAACCCTTGAAGAGGTCTCTGAAGACATTTGCGGTAGGCTGCCAGAAGTTACTACCCGAGACACCAGACCACCACACAAAGAAGCTATATGAGCACTGACAACTTGGTGCATATCCAACCATCTCCATGCCTGGGAGCAGTCTTGACATCTTCCTTGAGGTTTTGGCTATCTCCACCAGGCTAATCTTGAGGGGTCTGAAAGAGTTTTCCAAATTCAAACTAGAGTAGAGATACTCTGGTATCACCTGCTGACAACCCAGCTGCCTGCCACAGAATTGGAGGTTGTAGGCTTTTACTCCATACACATACTGGTGTAGTTTGCTGCCACTATATGGTAGATCTTTTGGGAGTAGACATGTAAACCCCTTGGCAGAATATTCCTCCTTGGCTCTGCCCACTTGGGGAGGAGTCTCACATATCAACCTATCCTTGAACCAAGGATGCCTTCTTTGGACACTAGCCAACCATAGGCTTTTTGTTCTCTAGGACTTGTGTCTAAAGGCGGCAAGGCATAACTCTGTAGTTGGCTCAAAGAGAGCACTCTCTATCATGGCTTGGGCAAGCACCACATCATCTTTAAATTGCACCCCATGGGTCCTTAACTTTGGGAAATACCATTGCAGCCACATCTAGACCATCCAAATTAGTCCATTGATGTTCGTATTAACAGGATCCACTGTCACATCATGAAGGCACCTGTAAATGGAGGCCAACACCCACTAACCAGTAGCCACGTATGTGTAGTTGTGTAAAGCCTCTACTAGATGGAGCCACTCTACTCAGAGGTGGTTGGAAGCATTAGGAAAGATGAACATGTTGATCCAATACAATAGGATAATCATATGTTCTTATTCTAGATCTTTCCTATATTTTGTCCTAAAGTGCTTTATAAACTTGGAGTAGGCTGAGTGGTCAGTTATTTCTTTGGTTGAGGTCAAGCACTCATTCTTCAATTTCTCTCCCTGACTGAACTTTCTTTGGTAATCACCAATACAGTTATGGACCCTCCCGTGATGCCTAAAACAAAAATAGCTGCCATATCCAGCAGAGTTGGTGTCATTGGACCAACTCCAAAGTCGAAGGTATTAGAAGAGCTATTCCAAAACATCAAGGAAGAAGCTTAAACGGATGATTCTGGCTTCAGGTCTTGAAGACTAAAGATTATGGCATCATAAATGCCATTTGCTCTCCCATAAGTACCAAACTGAGATTCCATATCCACCACCCAATCTTTCCAAGCATTGCCAGGCCTTATTGGCTCACTGTAGGGATACAACCTTTTGATGTTGGCGTCCTAGTTCTCCCAACATGGGGTATAAAGACCTTTAAACATAATATTAGCCCTAGTTTTTATCATTTCTGCTTCTGCAGAAGAAATGCTGGTGGGTTTGTTAGTTACATACATAGGTCATAATAACATATTTCTATCTAGGAGGGTTATGTAGTTCCATCAAATAACCTCTCCTATTCTGGCCTCAACTAGGGCCTCCAGTTGCTCCATGTTCTTCTTCCTCTCGAGGAGTGCTCCTGTGAACATCTGTACTTTTAAATGTGAAATAATCTTATTGCATATGCAACATCTCTTGTTTATTGGTAAAAATCTTAAAGACTAGGAGGAATGGATTTTATGTAGGAGTTAAATGTTTATTATATCTTTTAGATTACATGTGGCAGTTTTTCCTAACTTGGTATTTGATGTGCAATTCATTTGGGCTGAGTTTTATTGTTTGTAATTAACTATTCAACTTTGCTTTACAAGTGTCTTTTTTTTTTTTTTTTTAATTTTATGATGACTTATCCTTCTTTAATCATGAGCTGGTGAAACTTGGAGCAAAACCTTATATGTTAAGCAGCATCCCTTCACCAATTAAAATAAACTAGTTTCCGCCTTTTAGCTACTATAAATAGGAACCATTTTCTTTGATTGTTTTTACGACATGCATGGTAGTGCATGGAAGAACAAAGAAAGCGAGAGAGAAGTAGAATTGTTAAGAAAAAGAGTGAGAGACTGAGTTTGTGAATGTAATGGAAAATTGGGAAACACCTTACATTTCTAGCAAAAGCTTTGGTTTCAAGGTTGGGGTTTCTTGGAGACCTTTTACAAAGATTGATTTAATTAAATTTCATGAGCATTATATTATGCATGGTATTACAGTTTGGTTGACGTTCCTTGTATTGGGTGTTTACATACTCTTAACTATTTGAACAATGTTGGCATAATTATATATACATTGGTGATGTTTTAAATGGTTACATTGTTGTGAAGGGCATAATTATATCATGTCATGAAAATTGGCTAGAATTGTTAAAAAAAGAGGGTAATGAAAATGATCTTTTGTGTAGTTGAGTCTAACTCTTGGCAGGTACCAAATCTCAGGAATCCCACAGTGCACATGATTTTTATTGGGTGATACGGGACTGGCGACAGGGAGTTAGACAAGATGACTAATAAAAGGGGATTTATGGGATGATTGAGACGGGGGTTAGTTAGTATAAATGGGCATACGGGACCAAGTGGAATAAGCATGGTATGATATGGGACGTGCATGTCTGTTTGTCTAGTTATATGAATTAACGAGATTAGATGAAGAGCATTCATGCATTATTATTAATAATGTGATATTTGGCTGTGTGATTGTATGTCACTTAATTTAGTTATATCAATTTACCGTGAAAAGGTTTATGTCCCTACTGAGCTGTGGTTTCGCTCACCCCCTAACAGATTTTGCAGATACTGAACCTGAAATCTAGAGCTTGTGATGATTTTGGCATATCTATAGCGTATATTGTGTACATAGCTTGTGGATGAATAATGACCTAGTAAACTCCTGAGTAGTTCTAAACTTGTAAAATAATGTAAAAATTTTAAGATTTCAGATGTTGTCGTTTCCGTTGAATATTCTATGTGAAATATTTATTTTATTTATTTAAATGTTCCTTCACATTTTAGTTATAGTTTTTAGAATTTACATGTGAATCATGTCTTAACCCAAGGTTACGTAAATTCGTGGATTGGGGCGTGACAGCTCCATCTCTAGTCAAGAAGGACGTCTTTTTAATTATCTCTTCTTCTTCAGCCTCTTTCCTTTTCATTGTCTTCCTAGGTGTCATCTCTGTATGATGAAACAGTAAACTCGAGCCAAGGTGTTTGAGGTTTTCTGAGGATTGAAGGTTTCATATGAGGAAAATGAAAAGCACAATATCTAAGAAAATGGAAGCATTGGTAATGTTAGGTTTCAATTTCTGCATTTTCTACTGAGTAGAATGAGTAGAAGGGGAAGAGTTGCCTCTAGCTGTTTGGAAGTAAAGAAACAATTCAAAATTCAAAAGCATGGCGCATACATTCAATACCAAGGAAGTTATCACGCTAGAAATTACCAACACGTGGCAAGTGTTGAAATGACACCCAAGGCAGATGTGACTTTTAAATTTAATCAATGACATTCAAACTGATTAAAATTAAGGGGCAAATGTTGGACCAAAATTAGCTCACCCTAAATTCTGCAATCAATGGGCCTATCCTTTAAGCAGTTGGAGCAAAGTCGCAAAAGTCAAATGCCAAATAATCAAGGCTCGACATAATTTATGGTTGAAAACCCTAAAAGCCCATCGAACATACGGAACTTTGAATCAAACAGGTCAAATTGGAAAAGTTTAGCTCATTGGACAAATTGTGTCTGATGGATTTTGTAGAAAATAAATAAGTGGTTTCAAAAACTAAATTGAAATGGTTATTGTAAAATCGTATGATTGGGCCCCGAAAATTGGATAAAATGGTGTCCCTTCTTTTAAATTCATAAATAGAACAGACATTGTAAATTTATGAATTTAAAATCAGTTACTGCCAAAGATGTGGCATGTCATGATTAGCCCAAAAAAGAAAGCCGTTAGTCCAAATAAACAAATATCCATGTTTTTGTTTATTCAGAGGTTTTTTGTTTAAACCTCAGAAGACCGTTACTGTTACCTGGGTAAAAGCGCGAATATCCAATTTTTAACTCAAAGCTGACTTCGACAACTGATGAAAAGTCGGCAATGAAAGAAAAGCAAGACGACCATATTAAATACGATTTGAACCATGAAGATTGACCTCTTAAGCTTGTTTGGGCCAGCTAAAAGTGCAAGAACTCAGGGAGATCCAAGGAACCGCTAGACCAAGTTGCAAAGAAGAGATCAGTTATTAGGATATTTTTCTTTACCAAGAGGACAAAACCCAGAAGCCAAAAGGGCTATAAGTAAGAAGAAATGATTTTGATTCAAGGACGGCCAACTTGTTTTAATTAAAAAAACATCTCATTTTAACTAACGTCAAATACTCTCAACTTAAACAACTTGCCAAACACATCTCGCAGCAGATCAATGGCTAAGACTTGAATCAAAACCTTTCTCAGTTTCTTGAGTTCCTAGTTGACAACTCCTGATTGGAACTCTCTTCTTTTTCCAAACACATACTCTGAGTGATTCCTAGTTGATGACTCCTAATTAGAATTACATTGTTATTGTTTGTAACCTTAAATGCTCTGCCAACATCAGTGCTTGGTATGATTTTTGTAAGCTAGTGGCATTTTCTAGTTTATCTACGATCAAATTCATATATGCAAGCTTTCTTAAGCATTATGGATATTGTTGATACCTCCATCATACTCTTTGTGTTTAGCTAATGATTAGAATCAGTGTGCCACGTGTCTGTAATTGGTTATGTTAAACACGTGAAGGCACGTGAAGGTTGTTAGAGGTTGTTAGCTCAGATGCTTAACTATTAAGTAAAGTCTAAGTATAAAGGCTCTACTGTACGTGTATAGTGGTAATGAGAAAAACAGATTTGATTCCCACCATTCTAGAATTCTCAACTTCTATTTTTCTAAATACTTAGCATGGTATCAAGAGCCATGGACCGATCTGGGTTTCTTTTTTCTTCCGCCTTCTTCTAGATCTCATATGAGTCTTCTTTGCTTCTGTTTCTGCAACTCCTTGGATTCTCTGTGACATTCTTGGATTCTTTTCTTCTCGTTGTCATCTGATTCCTCTGATTCTTCTGATTCTTGAATTTTTCTGCAATTCCTCTTCTTCGTCTCTGTTTCTCTCTGTTTTTTTTTTATGGCGACTTCAACTCTCAAGCTTGATGGCCTCCTTGGCATGCTCACCATTCGTTTGACGGATGGCAATTATCTGAAATGGCGATATCAGATTGAATCTGTGTTGGAAGGTCATGATCTCTTCGGACATTTCGATGGCTCCATTGTTGCTCCACCGAAATATGCAATTCTCGATGAGGAAGGCGTTACGTCGGTAATCACCGCTGCATATAAAGACTGGTTGAAGGTTGACAAAGCGTTGCTGAGCTTGTTGATTGCAACGCTTTCCGATGAGGCGATCGAATACGTGATCGGATCTAAGACTGCCTCTGAGGCGTGGATGAATTTGACGGATCGATATGCTACCGTGTCTCGTGCTCGTGTGAATCTCTTGAAGACGGAGCTTCAAACTGCTCAAAAAGGCGCTGATTCTATCGAGAAGTTCTTACTTCGCCTCAAACATGTCCGTGATCAGCTTGCTGTCGCTGGTATTTCTGTCTCTGACGATGATTTGATGCTTGCTGTGTTGAATGGCCTTCCTTCTGAGTATGACATGATCAAGACTGTGCTTCTTGCTCGTGACACTTCACTGTCTTTCAAAGATTTTCGCAATCATTTGCTTGCAGCTGAACAAGCCGCTGATTCTCGTGTAATCTTGCCCCATTCTCCTATGGTTGGTATGCTCAGCCATTCTTCTCCCTCTACTGGATCTACCTCTTCTACACCGTCTCCTAATCTCTCTGGTGCTGGTATTCTCCCCACTCCTTCTGTGACTTCCTTTTCTCCTACTGGTTATATGAGTTCCTATACACATGGTCGATCGTCTAGTTCATTTGGTAGCCGAGGCAGATTTTCTGGTTCTAGGCCTTTTGGTCGTGGTTTTCCGAATAAATTTCAGGGTCCTCCTAAGTCTGGAATTGTCCCAGAATGCCAAATTTGCAGTAAGAGAGGTCACACAGCTGCAAATTGTTTTTTTCGCGATTCTACCTCATCCCAAGGCTCCTCCGTTATTGAGTGTCAAGTTTGTGGCAAGAAGGGACATGGTGCATTGGATTGCTATCATCGTTCCAACTATGCCTATCAGGGATCTCCTCCACCGTCCTCTCTCACTGCTATGGCTGCTCAAGCTTCTTTCTCTCCTGATGCAGTGTGGATTGCCGATAGTGGAGCGAGTCACCATATGGTGCCACACATGACTACAATGCACAATGTTACACCTTGTACTTCAGCTGAGAATGTTGTAGTGGGCAATGGGGAAGGTTTGCACATTGCTCATATTGGCAAATCTCATATTCCCACTGTCTCTTCTTCTCTTACTCTCTCTAAAGTTTTACATGTGCCTCAACTTACAGCAAATCTCTTATCTGTGTATCAGCTATGTCATGACAATAATTGTCGCATGATCTTTGATACATCTGGATTTTTAATACAGGAAGCAGATTATAGTAGTGTCTGAGGAGTTCTGTTTTTGTTTGATAATCGTTTCCCTATTTTCTGTTGGGTTGCTTTTCGCTTTTAATCAAATATATCTGATCTAAATAGATTCGTATTTACTTTCTTGCAACAATATAATACCTTCCGGACACCAACAATTTTAAACTTTTATTTCATTCTCTGTCCGATATCAGTTTAAAGTTGTTACATCTTCCAAGTTTTTATTCCATAACAAGTAAAATGCTAAAGCCCTCTTAGCCGAGGCATAAAAAAGAACCTATCCAGGTCAGATTCCCCGATTGGAGCACAATGGCTTTGGTTAAAGGTTAAGATACAAGAGTGCAACACTATCTTCACATCATTAGATCACTCGTTCTCTCTTTCTAATATAAGAGTAAAGCACTAGTAGTGGCACGCCTAATGCATCCGATGAAAGGGACGTCAAGTCCAAATTAAGGGCCCAAGCTAGACTTTCTTGATCAACAAGTAACACATCGCAGTTGAACATCAACTTGCAAAAGGACTGGGGCATCGCAGTGTTCTCCAAAAGCCCTCAAAAGCTTTTGGCATGTACAGGTTTAGATTAAATCGACAATTCATGAATCATCCGGTTACTAATTATAGAATCTTTTTTAATTTCACTCAATTTTTTTTTTCAACAATTTCACTCAATTCATATACTTCTATTTCTCTCTACAATTCTCACGAAGCAAGAGACACTCAAAGCAGAATCCACAATACGGCACCCAAGTGCTTGTCTATCATCGTCTATTATTCTGCATCTTTCTTCACATCAGCTCTGGAAGTCGAAATTATATCTTTATGAGTGCTGTGCTGCATTATTGCGTGGGCAAAGAGAGACACTTGAGCAGGTAATGAATTTTGATAATTGCAGATAAATGCATTTTTATGGGACTAGTTTAGTTTTAGGCAACCTCGTTCTGAATAGTGCATTTTGTGAAAAGGTGGTGCCTTAAGCTGTTTCGGGAACAGAAAGCTGTATAATGATTTATTATGTGAAATAAACATGGCATATGGTAACATGCTGCACTCCATAAACTGAATGGATCGCCTGCTAAGTTAGTCAGTCAGCAGATGCTTGGTTTCCAAGGACTACTCAGAATCCTATGCCACTTTTAACGAGCAAGTGAAAATACGCGAAATTGTTGGATTGAGGTGAAAATTCTGCTGATAGGTATGGAAGATTAACAAGAAACGGCGTGCAAACTTGTTGGTTTTAGCAAAAGGAGAAGATCAATTATGTTTATACCAAACAAAAAGTGATGCAATGTTAGTTAGTAGTTGGGTCAGCATTTCTCCACGATAGAATAACTCAGTTTTTTACACGTTTGACGTCATGTGACAAATTCACATATTATAATATGAATAGACAATATTGTATTAATAAAAGCAAAATTACGTGTTTTTACATGAATCAGTAACACCACATGACAGTATTATGACGACACCAAAAAGTTTATCGAGTCACATCAAATCCCTATAAACTTCTGTTTCTTCGCTGTGTTCATGTATGGCTTGAAGACCCATTCATCCTGGGATTCAGTCTGATCCAGTGTTCCCAACTTTATCTGCAACACCAGAGAGAGAAAAAAATAAGCAAGCAAAACAATACAATGAAATATTAATTAAATAATGTACTAGAGTCATAGAAACCTCGAGGTTCAACCGTAACCATTATGGCCACTTTAAACATTTAACTTGAACTGGAATAAAAGACGGCCATTGAAATCATAATTATTTTCCAGTTTAAACCTTATGTGTGATTAGTAACTGCTCTTGGAGACAATTAAATATATATATAATATTTAAATTTTCCCATGCGGATATCCAAACATTATTATCGTGCGGATGCCATGTATCAACGTATGTATGTATATATGGCTAGAACCCAATATTTGGACAGTGAATAAGGAGATAGCCAACCAAGTAAAATACAAGAAATATTACAGTCTACTCGAGTCATGTATAACCATTTTCATTTTAACTTCAACTTGAAGAAAAAGAATCACACTCCATTCATCTGTCCATGATGGCCATTTATGGGAAGGTACATCAATATTTTCCAGTTTAAGGCTATGTTTAAACTATTCTTGGTCTTGGAGAATAGTACCTACCCTTTCCCAACCATTTTTTCAGGAGAAAGGGTTGGGCCATAGGGAAGAAAGGCTAAAATGTTCAAGGCAGGACACTTCAATGGGCAAACCTACCACAGCGAATGCCTGTAACCTCATAACCAGACATATTGAAGTACTTTTGGGTGCAGTTTGAAACAATACAAAAGGTGAAATGACATGAAGGCAAAAAGACTAAACAAAGAAAAATATACAAAACAGTAAATTAAACTGAAAATACGAGAGCAAGTGTGATATCAATGCAAGAAGCACAAATCCTTGACCATATAGGTAAAGCGCTAACCTTGAAAAGCCTCATTTCAAACCGAGGACCAATCTCCTCCAGAACAATGGATTTAGGACCTCCATGCTTCTCATAAGTATGATGCCTGTAGGTTCTCAGTTTGTCAACGGAAAAGCAAAGCAAAACTTACACATTTAGCGAGGAATAGAATCGCAAATAAGAAAACTCACTTACTAAATCACACAGCGGGAAAAGAAAAGCACAAATGAGACAACAAACCTGAATGAAATATAGTCTGACTGATTGGCGAAAGTGATTATGCGCTTTGTATCTGGCTTTGGCACTGGAAAGAGATGCTTCAAAATATTTGCTGTCCTCTCACCCAACTATCAACACATCAAGAAGTAAAAAGATAATATAATATAATGTTGATAGGGTGGTAACTAAGAAGGCCAACTCAAAAATAGGAGTGATGTATTTATACATAAGATGAAGGTGTAGCAGAACCACATATTCAAACCCAAAAGAGAGGAGAATTTAGAAAAAGTAAGAACAGTAATAAGGGGGAAAGCGAGTGATAGAGATGAATAATGCGCCACATCCAATCACAATACCATCAGGATAGGTTTTTTAATAAGCCATCAGGATAGTTTATTAATACACCAAAAAAAACCAGCAGAGGACAAAATGGCGCTTCAAAGGGTGAGAGTCCTCGAAATTTCATAGTCAGTAGTAAATTCATGAAAACAGTACTGGTCATTGATTTGCAGAACAATTATAATCTGTGAACAATGCTATTAATCCATGGGGTCTTATCTTTCTTCTCAAATATATTGGGTAATGTGAGCAATCAAGACGATAGTACCTTAGTCGTGAAATTGTCAAGAATCACATGTGGATAAACCTGCGGCATGGTTCCCATAGCTTTCTTGTCCTTGATGTCATGTCTTGTAACCTATTAAGTAGAATATTTTTAGCAAAATTCCCAAACTATTAAGTTCAAGCACAGATACAGTCAAAAAGCAACAAGGTCAAAAAATGATCAAGATAATAAATCTAATTAATTAAATTGGTTTAATTTTCAATGTTCATCATGATTGGCATATTTCAATTGTCATTATCAGCTCTTCCTATTATGTTCCTTTGCTCTGGGAAGCTAATGCTTTTATACTGAAAAAAGACCATCATTCTTCTTTCACTTATGTTTTTTCTGCTGAAGACCCCTAGAAAATTGCTGTTGTCTGGATTCTTTTTCTGCAGTCAAACGTCAGTTTTAATATCAAATATTTATTTTACATTAACATGGATCATTACACTACTTACCACATTGCGCAGTTCAAAAAAAGCCGTTGGACCAAAAGGAAGGTGGATTATAAACAAACCATCAGGTACGCCACGATTTTCATGAACCAAAACAACATCTGTAAAATCATGTGCACGGCAAGTTTCAATAATTTCAGAAATAACCTGCAGGGTTTGGGAGAAAAACACTTAAACAATGGAAAATAGACCAAAGGATCAGAACCATGGCAGGTATATCCTCAAATGTGATAAGCTGTCAAGAAAGAATTCTAACATCTAACATAAATAGAATAACATCAGAAAAAATTGAAGCAGTCATTTGCCTGGAAAAAAGATATTCACCATGTTCTTAAATGTAGGGGTCAATCTAGACATACTCGCAACACCAAACAAATGGTGAACAGTAAAAGACTGAACAAACTGAACTGAAAATCAAAGGCACATATGTGGTTGGTATTTCGCAACATTACGGTTTGGTTGAGGTGAAATTGCAGTTTTGCAGTATCTCGGTAGAAAATGCCAGCCCTAGTGCCAATGACTTAATGTGAGTAGTGCATGGTTAAGCACATGACACATAACAGAAATGAAACAGCACCATGGACAAAAAATATTTGCAAATAAGCAATTCCAGGAACTTTTCTATTTTCTGGTGCCTATGGAAAAGTTGAAATGACAGAGCTTTGGGGTCTAGGATTCTTTTATGGACTTAGAAACACAACCTGTACAACCACTTTACTACTAGTGCAACGATTAGGTTGATTTTTTCACAACTTTTTGTTTATCTTATTTCTGTCCTGAGCATATAACCAATAGACTCTTCCAAAAAATCTATTTTTTCTTGGTGCTAAAAGTCAATAAAATTAAAAAAATTAAAAAGTCCTAAGCTTTACAAGGTACATGGATTTTTTTGTTAGCAGGTCTGCCAGTTATGAGTTCTTGTCAAGCAAATAATAATTCATTCTAATTGATTAACTTCAGAGTATGCTTAATTTCTGTTACCGGTGTCGTGTTGTCTTGAAAATTAACTTTTTTTTTTATAAATCAGGGAGACATTAGGAAGAGAAACACCAGTAGACTAAGAGCTAGTCAGTTCCCTACAACATATTTAAAATGGTGAACAAATTATTTTCAAAAGACTAAATGTCCATATCAAAAATAGAACTATGAAATTCACTATTGCAGTCATATAAAAGATTCAACAGATCAGGGTTGAGGAGCCAAACATCCCTGCCCAATCTCACAAACACTCCTAGCACCAAAACGTCCAACGTACCTAAGTCCTAATTTTCAGACTAAACCGCATGAGGTGTACGATTTTTCCAAGTATAAATTTTGTTATCACACACTGGGCATATATTTGATATCCATGAAAAAGCAACAAAAGCAAAACTTGGAAAACGCATATCAAGAAACTGATGATTTATGTAAAAACAAACAGGGAAGAAAAGGAAAATAAGCCGAACAAGTCTGGGCGAAAAAGTTCACCAACCTGACCACCACGGTTCATTTGTTGTGCATTAGGAAAAACAAGTTTCAGTTCCTACAACAAGTGTTACGTGAACCACAATAGCACTAATCAAAACAAAAATTTGCAGCAAATAATATGAACCAACAAATTGAACACCAAAAGTGCAACTAGATGAACAAGAGAAATTGAAAGAGGCTAGGCCAACCTTTGCAAATTGTACTAGCGGAGCACTTGGATTCCGGGAAGTAGTTATCAAAATCTTGGGATCTCTTTCTGCTGCTTTTGCATATTCATCGTCGATATGTGTCCTTGGGACTAGGATTCAAAAATGAAAACAGAGAAGAATTGACCACATGATAAAATGTAAAACTACAAATTACAGGACGGTTGGGTATCAAGAGTTTTTTGAGTATTTGTTTTAAATTATAGACATCTATAATTTTTACTGAATGTACATGCAAATTTTTACTGAATGTCCTCAAAAAGACCCATATCTATCTAGCCTGTTAAGCCTCATTTCTTAATTTCAACTTCCTTACCTATAATGTGAAAATCAAATAAACTTTAACCATTCATTCTTCTCACAGTTTTCCTTTTTCCTTCTTTAAAAACCAACAGAACCATCAAGAAAAATACATTGGCGGTCTAAACAACCAGAGAAGAGAAAAAAGAATTTCTATATACTCATATACCAGCAGTGTTCTCATCTTCGAGATCAATTTCTCGACGAAGCTCCGCCTCTTCATTCCGAAGCTCAGTGGGAATCGGTTTTCCCTCTGCAAGAAAACAAAAGGTGTACCAAATTTGTTGAAAAATACATGAGTCCTACATCGAAAACTTAACAAAATAGAAAGTCTCGCATAGTAAATAGTTTCACTCCTAATAAAATCAAGAATTTACTAAACTGGACAATATTGTTCTTAGTGGTGGGCCAAGGTTGTTGAAGCATACACGAGGCTAACACCAGAAGCTTAACAAAATAGAAAGTCTCATGTAATAAATAGTTTCGTCCTGTTAAATTGGGACAATATAAAGTTAAATTGGGTACAATATTGATGTTGCTTGATCTAAGGCTCCATCCCTCTGAAATCTTAATAAGATTAAATAGAAAATCAACTAACCCTAAAACAAAATCAAAGATAAAAGGGTAACCTTGCAGAGCTTCTCTAATCTTGCGCTTGTTCTCGTAGAGAAGGCGTTCTTTGCCTTCTAAGCTCTTTCTGTACAAATATTCTTTCATCAATCTAGTATTTTTTCTCTTCATACTCTCTCTCTCACTCACTGCTCAGGAATGGTGATGTCCAGGGGCAAGAGGGAGACAATAGAGCGAAGGCGGCTACAACTTCTGCCTTCCTAGGTACAAAATAATTGTTTTTCGATTGCCCCATGTAAAAATGAACAAAAAGAATAATATATATATATATATATGTATATATTGGAAAAAAAACTCGGGGCTGTGAACCGGTGGTTTTTCTATTTATTTATTTAAAGTTATATATATATATATATATATTTATACATTTTTTTTATAATTAACTTCTGCCTTCCTAACCGTTAGGTGACGTCGGCCAGTTTTTTTAAATTTTAAATTTTAAATTTTTAAATAAGAAAAAATGATTTCTTTTATTTAAAAACCCTAAATTTTGTTATATTTATAAATATCTTCGTTTTCTCACAACATCTTCATCATTTTACATATTATCCTTCCTCAATTTTATCATTTAAACTATCATTTTTTTTTTCTATTTAACTTAATTTTAAAGTTGTTTTTAAAACAAAACAAAGACTTGAACATGACAATGTATTGTCAATTATTATTTGTTACAAACACCAACGTTGTTTTTAAAACAAAACGAAAACTTGAACATGACAATGTATTATCAATTATTATTAGTTGCAAACACAAAAAACTAGCTAATGTCACAAGGCTGCTCATCATTCTAGTGCTCATTTCACCCAAAGATGTGCAACAAGATCCTCTTGTAGGTTGTTGTTTGCGAGACGAGAACAAAATTCTCCCCAACATGGAAATGAAAATGTTGCAATATGCAGCAGTCACAAATTCTTCCCAACTTTATTAACGTGAAAACTATTTAAAAAAAAGAAAAAAAGAAGTGAATATTAAGAGAATTAGAGTGATGGATAATGTTTCACATTCTCAGAAAATCATTCTAATTACTATAACAAGCACATTCAAAAAAGATAGCCATCGCTCAAATAAGAGATGAATTCTACAGAAAGCAAGATAGATATAAGGGTAAATTGCGAGAATGGTCATCAAACTTGTATGCGGTGTACATTTTGGTCCCTAAATTAAATTATTAGTCCAAATGGTACATAAACTCTATTTTAATCGCTCATTTGATCCAACCGTTACATTTTCTGTCAAATGTAACCAAATTTTAGGGGTAAATACGACTTTTCATAATTAACAAATAAAATAGGGTTAAAATAAATACAAAATTAGAAAATAATTGAAGAAAAAGAGAGGAAAAAATCATGAGGCCCAAACCCCCTCCCTTCGATTTCTTCTCCCATATTCCAATTACTGAGTTTTTATTTTATTTTTTATTATTTTTTTATTTTAACGTACGAAATGACCAATTTGCCTTCATATTTAACACCAATATTGACAGAATGTAATGGTTGGATCAAATGGGCGATTAACATAGAGTTTATGTACCATTTGGACTAATAATTTAATTTAGGGACCAAAATGTACACCACATACAAGTTTGAGGACCATTCTTGCAATTTACCCTAGATATAAAATGGCATTCTTTTTGTTTGCTTTTTGGAGAGACGCACTCTCACCTTACCATTGGCAAGTTGTTTGTCATACTCAAGCTTTTTGACCATTTTCTTAAGTCCTACAAGGCTGCAACAAAAGTATGGACACTATCGGCGGTCTGTGCTCCTAGCTCATCCACAGCACTCCCAAGGGAAGATTGAGAATCATTTCTTGACAACCTTCTGTTGGAATCATAATGTAATAGAGGAACCTTCCTCCCAAAACCTTCTGGTCTCCCAGGAAAGCTTGTCTCAAATCCATTAGGTGGGGTTCTCTCGGATTTATCTGGAGAAGATGAAAATACGTATAGGATGGCTTAAAACACTAAAAATGTAAAGTCTGCGTTTTGAGTAGTCAAGAGTAATATAGTAATATATAAAAACACGCTAAAGGGATTGATACGATGTATCAATCCTCTATTGTACAGAAACACATAAGTTATTTTATCACATCTGGGTAAAATTTGCGGGACCTGATAGTCCAAGGCAAATCCACTATAGAACGATGATTACAAGATACAAACTTGTCCTAGACACCCTAGACAACGTACCTGTTGACGTGAGTCTCCTAATTAATCAAGGAGATTTACTTCCTTGATTAATTAAGGGATTTATTTTCCTATTTTTATAAATCATTGTACAATTAGGAGATACTTTCCTAATTCTTTACTGTATTTAATTCCTTGTAAAACCTTAATATAAACTCCTATATATACCTCCCTATGGAGAAGAATAAAACTCAATCCAAAGTATTCAAACCATATTCATATTTTAGCATGGTATTAGAGCAATCGATCCTAGGTTGTCTCTAAACCCTTATCTCAAATTTCTCATATTCAAATCCAAAACCCTAAATCAAATTCCTCATATTTCTCTTCAAATCCAAATCCCTCAAATCCAAAGTCCTCACATCCTCTTATCAAAATCCCTAAACACATATCCTCAAATCTTATACACATATCTCTCAAATCCAATTCCTACATCAAACTCATACATCCAACTCCTCAAATCAAATTCCTCCAAACACAATTCCTCACATTCTCATATCATATCTTACTTCCGTTGCGATGTCAAGAACCCCTACGATTCTCCCCCTTATTGCAGACTCACAGAAGCATGCGGTCAATCCTGCTGACTCGGCTACCCGGACTCATGCTTCTATCGCCACCACCAAAGGTTCTACTTTTCATACGTCCTCTAAAAAATCTGCATGAATTATCGACTCGGGTGCTACAGATCACATGACATTTGATCTGGCCAACTTATTAGTCGCAAATCATGCACTCCGTTGGTGGTGTCTAATGCTAATGGTACCCCCTCCCCTGTGGTTGGGGAGGACTCTCTATCTCTCTTTACTTCCCTACATCTGGATTCTGTATTACTTATTCCATCTTTGAACAATAATTTGTTATATGTTGCCCAACTACTTTGGGGTGTACTGTAACATTTTGGCCAAATCATTGTGTTTTTCATGACATCCTCACAGGAACGATGATTGGTTGTGGTACTCGGTGGGGCAAACTCTATTACTTAGATTAGGCATCGGATAGTGAGGTCAAGGTTGGTCAAGCTTTCACAACTAGTGGAACTCGTTCTGAGGGGGAGAGAGACAAAATTTGGTTATGACATAAACGTCTTGGGCATGCCTCGTTCTGTTATCTTAAAAGTTGTTTCCATCATTATTTTCCAATCTTGATGTTTCTAGCTTCCAGTGTGATACGTGTGAATTGGCTAAGAGCCATCATGTCTCGTTCCCATTAAGTTCAAATAAGAGTTTGGTTCCATTTTCTCTTGTTCATTTTGATGTTTGGGGACCTGCTAAAATTGCCAGTCCGGCGGGGCGCGATGGTTTGTCACGTTTATAGATAATTGCACACGCATGACTTGGGTTTCCCTTCTCAAAACTAAATGGGAAGTCAGTTCAAGGTTTCAACAATTTTATCAAATAGTGGAGACTCAGTTTCATGCCAGAATTCAGGTTATTCGTTCTGATAATGGCTGAGAATTTCTCAACCATGATCTTAACTAGTTCTTACAAGATCATGGCATCATACATTAACACTCATGCCCTTACACTCCTCAACAGAATGGGGTGGCTGAAAGAAAGAATAGACATTTATTGGAAGTCGTTTGTGCCTCTATCTTTGGTGCCAATATGCCACGATCCTTTTGGGGCGAAGCCGTCGTCTTTGCAGCATACCTTATCAATCGGATTCTCTCTAGTATCCTAAATTTTCAAACACCACTTCAAACACTTCACCACCATATCCAAACACCTCCCATCCCAAACTTGGAACCCTGAATTTTCGGTTGTGTTGTATTTGTCCACTTACATGATCACCAACAAGGCAAATTGGATCCTCGAGCTGAAAAGTGTGTTTTCATTGGCTATGCACCTCATCAGAAAGGATACCGGTGTTATCATCCTCCTAGTTAGAAGGACTTTACCTCCTTAGATGTTGTGTTTTAAGAACATGACTTATACTTTTCAACAGCCCAGGAAGAGAATCGAGAATCCACCAACTCGATTTTTTTCCCCAGGACATCACTCTGCATCAAGGTGACCGGTCGCCAGTGGAAAGCAACCGGTTGCCCCTTCTTAGTTTTTCAACTACAGAGAACTTGCTTCAAAATGACCAGTCGCCAGTAGACAGCGACCGGTCACCAGAAGAAAACAATTCGTTGTCTCCACACGGTCAAAATCAGGAGAAGGAAATTGAACCGTTTTACGAGATTTTGCCCGCTTAAGCTCCAGTACCTGCTGTGAAGTCATTCAGGTAACATTTTTTTCCTGAAACTGATAACACTAATGAAATATCCCATGATGATTTGATTTCAGAAGGCACAAAGCCTACATATCAACTTCTAGAAAGGAAGAACCGTGGTAAACCTTGAGTACAATATGAAGCAGATCTTAAAGCTAAAGGAAAATACCCCTTCAATAATTATATATCTCTCAGCAGATTATCAGAGTCACGTGTCCACTATGTGAAGCAGTTGGTTGACATATCTGTCCCCAACAGTGTAACTAAAGCACTAGAAGACCCAAAATGAAAAGAAGCAATGAATGAAGAAATGCGAGCTCTCCAAAAGAATGTCACATGGGAACTCGTGCCCCTACCTCATGGAAAGAAGACAGTAGGATGCAGGTGGATTTATACTGTGAAACTCAAAGCAGATGGATCCGTTGAAAGATATAAAGCTAGATTGGTGGCGAATGGGTACACACAAAGATATGGGATAGACAACGAGAAGACCTTTGCCCCAATAGCCAAGATTAACATTATTAGAGTCCTATTGTCTCTAACAGCAAATCTCGATTGGCCACTACATCAGTTTGATATCAAAAATGCATTCTTACATGGAGACTTGGAAGAAGAAGTATATATGGACTTACCCCCAAGATGTAATTCAACTCTTGACAAGAAAAATCAAGTTTGCAAACTCAGAAAGTCATTATATGGGTTAAAGCAATCTCCTAGGGCATGGTTTGGCAGATTTACTAAATCTACGAAGAATATTGGATATACACAGAGTAATTTAGATCACACATTATTCTTGAAGCGTGATGAAGGAAAACTTATTGCATTGATTGTTTATGTAGATGACATAATCATAACTGGAAACGACGCAGAAGAGCAACAGAAGTTGCAAAATTATTTGTCTCAGGAATTTGAGATGAAGGATTTAGGTGATCTGAAGTACTTTCTCGGAATCGAAGTAGCAAGGTCAAAAACTGGTATATTTCTGTCTCAAAGGAAGTATGTAATGGATCTACTCACTGAAACAGGAATGCTTGGATGTAAACCTGTTGACACACCCATTGAGATGAATCACAAGTTGTGTGAAGACATGGACCAAGAACCAACCAATAAGGAACAGTACCAACGCCTTGTTGGAAGGTTGATATACCTGGCACACACAAGACCAGATATTGCATATGTTGTAAGTGTGGTTAGTCATTTTATGCATTCACCCAGTGTCTCTCATAGGAATGCAGTTGATCGGATCTTAAGATACTTAAAGTCAGCCCCTAGGAAAGCATTATTGTTCTAAAAAAATGAAGATCTTGAAGTTGTTGGATATACAGATGCTGATTGGGCTGGTTCCATTATAGATAGACTCTCTACTTCTGGTTACTTTACATTCGTGGGAGGTAACCTGGTCACTTGGAGGAGTAAAAAGCAAAATGTGGTTTCTCGGTCTAGTGCAAAAGCAGAGTATCGAGGAATGGCTCACGGAGTTTGTGAATTATTGTGGATAAGAAGACTCTTGACAGAATTGGGCTTCAAGCCAGAAAAGCCAATGGAGTTGCATTGTGACAATCAGTCAGCTATCGATATTGCCCATAATTCAGTTCAACAAGATCGAACCAAACATGTTGAGGTGGATAGCCATTTTATCAAAGAAAAAATTGAGAAAAAGATCATCCGCCTACCATTCATAAAATCAGAAGATCAACTGGCAGATATCTTAACCAAAGCTGTTTGTGGAAGAGTATTTCATGACTCACTTACCAAGTTGGGCATTGGTGACATATATGCACCCAACTTGAGGAGGAGTGTTGACGTGACTCTCCTAATTAATCAAGGAGATTTACTTCCTTGATTAATTAAGGGATTTATTTCCCTACTTTTATATAAGTGATAAATCATTGTACAATTAGGAGATACTTTCCTAATTCTTTACTGTATCTAATTCTTTGTAAAACCCTAATGTAAACTCCTATATATACCTCCTTATGGAGAAGAATAAAACTCAACCCAAAGTATTCAAACCATATTCATATTTTAGCAGTACCAACTTCTTCGTAACTCAATTTCTCACGAGATGATCTTTCGACACTCTTTATGTTGAACGCAATACTGGTCACGATCGATTCAAGCTTACCGGATAAAAACTGTCACAACGGTCTTTGTGCCGTCAACCGTATGAGTCAATCGAACATGCAAATGAATGCAATATGAATACAAAGATAAATCACCAAGATAATCTTACTCTTGATGATTTATCCTTCTGGAAAATAAAGCACGACAACTTTCTTTCGTGTATATGAAAACTCAAGAAATACTCTATTCGTTGAAAGTTATTGTCGAATGAAAACCAAGCCTTGCTTTTTATAAAGGTTTTCAAAACTGGAAACAAGATCAATTAGTTACCCTTGTATCCCCAAATGTACAAACAGATGTTCCTTAATTGCCAACACTAGTTAAGGCAGGGGATCCAGAGTTCTTGCCCCAGCTTGACTCTTCCATCTCAATACAGGGAACTTCTTTGCAGTAGTCATCAGTATATTCAGCAGTTCCACCTGCAGTTTCCACAGGACTGCTCTCATTGTCTCTTTCATCAAAATGAGGATTGTTGAACTTTCTGACACCATTCAGATAATGAGAATCAACCACACCTGATGATACTGAATATTCATCATCTGACATATCCCATACTTGCCATTTAGGATAATGATTGTCTGAAGCCTGAATGGATGATGATTGTCTGAACCCTAAACCCTAAATATGAAAGGGTAAGGGGTTTTTTATTTTATTTTATTTTATTTTATTTAAAGTACAAGAGATAGTCTATACTAGAGGGGAATGAGTTTCTAACACACGCACAACTAATGTCATGGGGGTTCAAACCTAAGACCTCTTGTCTACAAGTCAAGGCCTTTTTCCACTTGGCTAAATCCCGTTGGCCGAGAGGTTCTTTCTAAATGTGTTGTGTTTTTGTTTTTTTATATCAACGTAATCTTTTATTATTATCATCATCAAATATAAACTTCATTAGATAAACTTCAACAGTACAAACATCAAATGACATCTGAAGTACAAATTCCAAGAGGGCAACGAACTAACATGTTAAAAACGAAACTATATTTCTCACTAAAACTACTAGCCCAATCACCACAATTAACCATAAGCCCAAAAAAAAACCCACAAACCCAACATGACCCTAAAGCAACCCATGAGCCTAAATGAACCCTACCACCACCACATGATGAAGCGTCGTCATGACCACACCCACCATTGCATCTGTAACATATATGGGGAAAATATAATTTCCAATAATCTACCTGTGTATTAGAGCGAACAAATTAACGAAATAAACAACCCTGTGAAAGAACAATTCGGTGATTTCATCAAAGACTATGTAGAAACAAATTTAGAGAACATGAGCATTGTTAGAGTGTGGGATTTGAAAGAATGATTTGATTGAGGACATAACCTAAAGGGGTGATGGGGAACTTCAATCTAAGCAAGGCTCAAAAGAAATCACCACAAGAGTCGTCTTAATCAAAACACCCGAGTAGACTCATTCACTAACCCAAAAGGAAAAAACAAGAAGAGAGGATGGGGAGGAGGGGCAGTGACACTTCTTCCTCTCTCTTTCTATGGAGTTTTCCTTTGAGACTCACAGAGAAAGAGAGCGACTAGAGATTCACAGACTATCAATGTAATCTTCTTTTGATAAAAATAAAAAATAAAAAACCGATACAAGTTTATTAGATTAAACAGAAAAAAGAATATAAAGGAAAAAATGGTAAAAAATTAGTACGACATATAATATGGACAAAACCTTCCCCTAATAACGTGAAGAGAAAGACTATTAAACTAATCTTAAATATCCAAATTATTAAAGTTTTTATTGACCTTAATAAAGAGCAGCAAGAGGATTTTTTTTTTCCCCATATGCATGTGATGCCATTTTATTTGAGGATAAGCCAAAAAAGTAAAAAGGAAAACCAATTATTAAGTATTTGTTTAATGTTGACCAAAAAACAATTGTTTAATTGTTTAATTAAACCCTAAACCCTTAATTAATTTTTTAATTAAGCATGTTAGGACAAGGTACCGTACGGAGAGGTACCAAAATTAACTTGAAGAATATAAAACAAAATTTGACCCATTTACGACCAGCGTTTGACACAATTATACGTGAGCTGAGAACTTTTATTCCTTTTGCCAAACGTGAGCTGAGAATTCACAACCAAGAAAAGAGAGAGAGGCTTCACGAAGAAAACACGCCAGCGCTCGTCTCCTCGTCTCCTCCTTCTTGGGCTGGAAATCTCTTCCTGCTAGTTGAAGAGGGTCTCTTCTTCTGTCACCATAAGGTAACCTTCCCTTTCCTATTGATGATAGGACTGTTCCCTATGATACCTCACCCCTGAAATTTTGTTTTTGGTCTTCTGGGTTTTGGAAGACCACTGCATTTCGACCTTTTGGCTTGTTCAGTTCATTGTTTCACTATGTTTTTGGTAAGAAACTTGCAAATCTTGCTAATCCTTTGAAAAGTTAGAACCTTTTGTTATTTTAATCACTATGTTCAAGATTATTGCGGTTTTTTTCTTTGATTATGTATTTTCTTGGTCGCTTATGTATTTTCTTGGTCTTCAGGATCTGAGTTTTTCTTTAACTTTTGGGGAAGGAATCGTACTTAGAGGAGCACAAGTGAAATTCTGAGGTACCCTTTTCTTTTGCAATCTTTTTTGCATTTATTTTGTTAATTCTTTTTCCTGCTCTGTTTAGTTTTGCTTTTCCTTTATGTTGGACAGAAAAGATTATGCAAGCCCATTTTGGTGGTTGCCATATTAATCTATTTTCTATTGCCTTGCTTGTTCTGCATGTTAATGGCTTTTATAGTTTGTTTGAGTGAAAATGGCATAAAACTGGCAGTGGGTTGAGCAAAACATGAAGCAAGCAAGCAAATGAATTTCCTGCATTTCTCTGTTATATTCTTGTAATTCAAGAAGACTAATTTCTTTTTCTTGGTAGTTTTTTTAGCGAGAACAATGGTGATGCCAACCGAAACTGAAAGCCCAATATACCTGATGGTTAGGGCAGATGAAACGATTTTTTGGTACGTTATTGAAAGGAAATCCACGGCAGCGACGGCAGAAAATGATAACAACAACGAAGGGAGGAACATTGTAGTGCTGCGTGCGAGCGAAAGAGACAGAGTCCGACAACTCAATCTACCGAGTTTTGGGGGCGAAGGGTTGGACTGGATTGACTTCAGCAGGCTTGTTGCCCTGAACCGCCGCTTGTACCTCATTGGCAGTACCATTGGGGACACAAATAAAGTCGGTAGGGTCGGGTTGAGGTACATTGACTTGGATGCTACTCCAACGCCGATCTGGCATATTGGGGGCGGAGTAAATAGCGACAGACAAGGCGGGGCTATTGCTCGAGAGGATGGCTGGATCTTTACTTCGGGAGATAACCTCTACCGTGTGAATCATCCTAGTGGCGACTCCACCAAGTTGCCGAAAAAAGAAGGCCTGAGAGGAGGAGTAAATCTGCTTGGTGTTACTATGAGTAATATTTTGGTTTATGTCAACGAGTTAGATTATAACACCATGTTACATTGTAACACCATGTACTCCATAGATTTGAGATCCAACCGCTGGGAAGTCATTTGCCACAGATTTTGGGGTGTATGGTCCCCTGGGGTGATACTTTTTGACGACTCGCTTTTATTCTCCCTTGGAACGCAAAACCCATCATCGGATACAGAATCCCTCGGTTTTAAGGCTCGACCAGGGGTTTATGCGTTTGATATTCGTGCTCGTAGATGGTTGTCCAGCCCACTTGAGGGCTTGAAAAATGAGGTAGGCCGTGAAAATTTTGACCCTGGCCTTGAGACAGTCCTTCCCAGTGAGGGTCCATATGACAGTGGAGATGTCCTTGCCCCTACGGATGAGCCTGTAGACCCATTCAAGCCATGGTGGGTTCCACTGTCGTTGGTTAAAGTTGGAGTCGAGAATGGCCACCACAAGTTGGGTTTGGTATGGGATCGCATGATCATCTACGACAACGATGTAAAGTCTTGTCAAATTCATTGGTGCAAGTTCAAGATACTCACCCCTAATGGTGGTAATATATTAGAGGCTGAATTGCTGTCAAGTGGAATATGCAATCTAGATGACTCCACTTACATGGTGATGAATTGCACAGCAGGATTGTAAGTAACGTCCCTTAATATGCATATGCTAATTAGTTGTTATGTTTATCAATCTAGCTGCATGTGTTGTTTGTTGTGTCGTGCCATCTTTCCGATCACAACCCAGAGAGTTTAAACTATAAGTAATATATATATATATATATATATATATATATGGAGAAGTCAGCATGCTATTAATTATCTCTTTGCAATCACATCGACACGTCCCTATATACTCTGCTTGAGACGACTGACAGTAGACTAAAGTGTGGTTAGTTTGTCTATGGCTAAATTTAAAACATAAACAAAAGCTGAACAAGCACAACTCTCTTTAGAGATAAGAAGTTTCAAACTAAATGCATAACTCTTCTTTTTTGCTTTGTCTGCCCAATAGCCTTTTTAAGTTGTTTAGACTGGCTAATGTGAGTTGGGTAATTCCAAGGACCAGTTTTTCTTTGCGTTGTGAAAATATTAAGCCTTTTTGGAGGATGAAAGAAGACTAAAGTTCTTCGGGGCTGTTTGGTGCGTGGCAGCTGTGGTTTCGGTTATTTGGATGACAGGAAACAAAATTCTTTGTTAAATGTTCGCTCCTATTGCTGAACTGAGCATCAAAACTTTGAATAATGAGTCATTCAACCAATCTCGTAAGCTTCCGAGCTTTTATAAGTTTGGATAGTATAGGTTCTAAATTGCATGACACTTAATGCTATGTGACTCATTATTTGGCTATACTCATTGACAGGGTAGTTGCACCAGATGAGGGCAATGAAGAAGAGAAGGGTGATAAAAGAAGAAGAGAAGGGTAATGAAGAAAAGTAACTTGAAAGTCAGTCATATATATTAGTTTATCTGTAGAATCTTATGTTGATGCTAATTTTATCTCATTGTTTGACTGTGTATCTATTAACAGGGTCACTGCACCAGATGGCGGTAATGAAGAAGAGAGTGATAGTAAAAGAAGAAGAGGGTAATGAAGAAGAGTGACTTGAAAGACATATTAGTATATTTGTAGAATCTTATGTTGACGTAATTTTATCTCATTGTTTGACTTTGTATCTACAGGGTAAATGCACCTGACGACAGTAATGAAGAAGAGAAGGGCAATGAAAGAAGTGGAAGGTAATGAAGAATAGCAAGCTGGAAGAGTGTATGAAGCAGGTAGTTGTTACCTTCCCATTGATTAGTTGTTGATTATGACTTTTCTTGTTGCAGCTGCTTCCCAACAAATCAGACAGGGGAAACTCGCTGATTACTTTGCTATTCAAGGTATATTTTATGGTTATGTTTTACCTGAAATTTTCTTCGGATTTATGCTTTACTAATTTTCTTAATCTTATGTTTGGTGAAGGTGAAGTTGGAGGCCTGAAGCCACTGCATCCTTTTTGGAATTTGTAAACTGCAAGTTTGAACTTGTTTTTGTTTTGCTTAGACTGTAGTTTGAACTTCACCTATATGTTCAGTTAATTGTATGACTTCGTTAAGCTGGGACTTAGTTATATTACCCCAAAAATATGACAAAAGAAAAATGGGGACTTTGCTATGGATGTCTGAAGTTTCGCTAATGAAGGTTATCTTTGAATCATGGATTTTGGATTAATGTTATGTTAGTGTTAATGATTTGATTCAGAAATGATGGCGATGCCTCAGGTGGCGTCGCCATCTCCTTTGAGTTTTAAAGATAAACTCACGTACCTCCGGGAATGATTCACCTCCTCCATTCCAGCCATACGACTATTTGGAATAGTGGTAAGATGCTTTGCTTGAGGACTCAAAGGAGAACCATATGCATGTGATGCCATTTTATTTGAGGATAAGCCAAAAAAGTAAAAAAGAAAACCAATTATTAAGCAATTGTTTAATGTTGACTGAAAAACAATTGTTTAATTGTTTAATTAAACCCTAAACCCTTAATTAGTTGTTTAATTAAGCATGTTAGGACAAGGTACCGTACGGAGAGGTACCAAAATTAACTTGGAGAATATAAAATAAAATTTGACCCATTTACGACCAGCGTTTGACACAATTATACGTGAGCTGAGAACTTTTATTCCTTTTGCCAAACGTGAGCTGAGAATTCACAACCAAGAAAAGAGAGAGACTTCGCGAAGAAAACACGCCAGCGCTCGTCTCCTCGTCTCCTCCTTTTGTTATTTTAATCACTATGTTCAAGATTATTGTGGTTTTTTTCTTTGATTATGTATTTTCTTCGTCTTCAGGATCTGAGTTTTTCTTTAACTTCTGGGGAAGGAATCGTAAGCACAAGTGAAATTCTGAGGTACCCTTTTCTTTTGCAATCTTTTTTTTGAGAGATTGCATTATTTTGTTAATTCTTTTTCCTGCTCTGTTTAGTTTTGCATTTCCTTAATGTTGGACAGAAGAGATTATGCAAGCCCATTTTGGTGGTTGCCATATTTATCTATTTTCTATTGCCTTGCTTGTTCTGCATGTTAATGGCTTTTACATTTTGTTTGAGTGAAAATGGCATAAAACTGGCAGTGGGTTGTAAAAGAATTGGAACGTATGGGGTAAAGCCTCAAACATTACGAGGGCATATTGTATTGATTTATACAGCATTACAGATAGAGTCCCGATGACAATAGTCATTGAATACACCCCCGCAAGCTGACAGGGGAGGAACGCACTGGAAGCTTGGAGGTCAGCAGCTGGAAACGCAGAATACACAACCCTTTTGTAAAAATGTCGGCAATTTGGTCATGAGTAGCAAGATAACGAATGTCAAGCTCCTGCCGCACAACCTTTTCACTAACATAATGATAATCGACTTCAACATGACGAGTACGCTCATGGAAGACAGGCTTGGAGGCCAAGGAGATGGCGCTAATGTTGTCACACCAAAGTTTAGGATAGGAAAGAGACAGCTGCAGATCACGAAATAGTGCACGGAACCAAGAAATCGCAGCAGCAGTATAAGCAAGTTGGCGGTACTCGGCTTCGGTGCTGAAGCGAGAAACACCTCCTTGCTTTTTAGAACTCCATGAAATTAAATTAGGCCCAAGATACAAGCAGTAGCCACCCGTGGAGCGACGATCATCATGATCACCGGCATAGTCCGCATCAGAATAAGCCATTAAAGACAGGGAACCAGGACGAACAAGCCAGACAGAGTGGATGTACCCTAAGATAGCAAAGAATCGCGTCCCAATGAGCAGAGGCCTCTTGGTTGCACACCAAAGTTTAGGCGGGACAAGGAAGGCAAATCGGGGCGTGAGAGTGAGATATTGCAACGAAACCAAGACAATCACAGCAGCAGTATGGAAGGGTCATCCAATGGAGCACCATCATGGAGCTAAGGCGGAAACATCTCCGGCTTTTAGAACTCCAATGTTTTGGAGGCTACATCTTTCAAGTACAAGTCCTTTATATACTTGATTGATTGCTCTGTGAAAGCTCGTTAGGAGTCAAAAAGATCAAAATAAAATAATGAAGCGGACGATATCAGGTCTGGACGGGCCGGTCAAGTCTTGAATGACACACCAGAGGGACAAGCCATGAGTGGAAGTACCATTAAGATAGCGAAGAATACGTTTGACAGCAACCCAATGAGCAGAGGTAGGTTGGAGCATAAATTGGCAGACGTGGTTCAGAACGTGCGAGAGTGAGATATTGCAAGGCACCAACGACACTTCGGTACTCAGAAGGATCATCCAATGGAACACCATCATGGAGGCTAAGACGACGTCCACTGGCAACATGAGATGAAATATGTTTGGCGTCCTGCATCTTTGTGCACGTCAACAAGTCCTTTATATATTTGGATTGAGTGAGAGAAAGCCCGTCAGGAGTCGAAGAATTTCCATACCCAGAAATTAATGAACAAGCCCGAGGTCCTTCATGGAGAAGAGACGACTCAAGTCTTGAATGAGTGTGGAGATGTGGACTGGGTCATTGCCTATAATTAAAATGTCATCAACATAAATTAACAAATAAATTCGAATGGACCCATTAAGATAGATGAATAAAGAAGAGTCTGCCGTGGAAGCAGTAAAGCCCAAATCTTCCAAATGAGTGGAGAAACATTTAAACCAAGCCCGAGGGGCTTGTTTGAGGCCATAGAGAGAATGCTTAAGATGACAAACATGGTCAGGAAATTGGGGGTCAATGAACCCAGTGGGCTGACGCATATAAACCTCATAATCTATATAGCCGTGGAGGAAAGCATTCTGAAGTCAACTTTAAACCTAATAAAATATTCTAGGGGCAAAAATGGTATTTTCTCTGAATAAATTAGTATTTACTAATTTATTTAGGACCGGATCGTTACATCCGAGAAGTGGCCGAAGGTGATGAGTGTCTTGAGAAACTTGGTAAAACAGGTTCAGGGTCAGGAAAGGGAAAAGTGAGGACGGTCCTATGTGGGGTGCGATGATAAACTTGGAGAGAACTAGGTGGGGAATGTTGGATTGTTGGGGAGGCAACGGTTGTAGGATGATTGGTGGCATTGGGCAAGGTTGAAGATGAGTGTGGGCTAGTGGATATGTGGGTTAGCAAGGGTGAGTATGGGTTGGGAGAAGTGGGCGTGACATTTTGGTGGCCATGGGGCTGCGAGGCAGCTTGCTGGTTGGGAAGAGACCCAAACACTTGTAAAGGTGGGACAGAATCCGCAGAAGAGGAAGAAGAAATGGGGGCATGAAAGCCCTTGGTCTCTTGAAAGGGGAAGCAATGTTCATCAAAAATAACATGGCATGATAAAAAGACTCTATTAGTGGTCAAGTTTAAACAACGATAACCTTGATGATCTAATGAGTAGCCTAGAAAGACCCATTTAACAGATCGTAAGTGAAGTTTATTAGTATTGTAAGGCCGCAGATATGGAAAACATGCACACCCAAAAATTTTAAGAAAAGCAAAGTTAGGTTCTTTATGAAAAAGAATTTGATATGGGGACTGAAGACCCAAAACTTTAGAAGGAAGACAATTAATTAAATACATAGTAGTATGCATGGCCTCAGCCCAATAGGCAAGAGGCATGGAAGCATGGGCCAACAAGGTAAGCCCAGTGTCAACAATATGACGATGTTTCTGTTCTGCCAAACCATTTTGTTCAGGGTAATGGGGACAAGAAATCCGATGGTCAATACCATGAGTAACCAAAAAATTATGAAAAATACGACTAGTATATTCACCACCCCCATTAGTTTGAAGAGCTTTAATTTTAGTAGAAAATAAATTCTCAACAAGTGTCCTTAAATTTAACAAACAAAGAGAACCTCAGATTTCAAGCGCATAGGGAATATCCATGAGTAGAGAACATAATATTGAAATCCAGAAACTGATTTATTAGACGAACTCCATACATCAGAGTGAATGAGTGCAAGAGGAGCATGCGTAACAGACAAAGAAGACTGAAACGGTAGCTTAACACTTTTTCCTAAAGGACAAGAATGACAAGTAAAATTATCAAAAGTCTTAGTGCCATCAACAGACAACTTAGTTTTAGACAATAAAAATTTTAAAATAGGAGACGAAGAATGACCAAGGCACAAATGCCAAATAGGACCAGCAACACGAACATCAAGATATGCAATACGACCATGAAATGACATGCTAGATGGAAGAGAGTAGAGACCAAGATTACTCGTGCCCTGAAAAAGAGTCTTCCCCATCCGCAAATCCTGTACCAAAAAATGATTGGGATAAAACGCAAAGAAACAGTTATTATCCCGAGAAAATTTATTAACGGACAACAAATTACAAGAAGCAGTAGGGCAGTGAAGGATATCATCAGTAAGGGAAAAAAATAGAGTTGTTAAAAGGAAGACTAGAGGAGCCAATATGGGTGATAGGCAAACCTGTTCCACCAAGCACACCATCAACAAAATCATGGCCATGATATTCTCGGGGAAAGAGACAAGTTTCCCAAATCATTGGTGATATGAGAGTTGGCCCCAGTATCCACAACCCAATCAGGAGGACGAGGAGAAGAGGATTGTTGAGCAGTCATGGCAGTAAGGTGTTGAGGAGGCACCCGACCTTCGTACAAAAAGTTGAGACGATTGTAGCAATCTAAAGCAGAATGCCCATAACGTCCACAAATTTGGCACCAAATACGTGAACCGGAAAAGGAAGCAGAAGGTGAGGAAAAACTAGAAGCAGCCGCAGGAGGAGGACCCAAAACACTAGGCTGCGAAGAGGAGCCACCAGGAGAAGAAGAAGAAGCACGACCAGAACCAGGAGAGGAGGAAGAGCCACGAAACCCAGGATGTCCAGTAGTAGAGGAAGAACCATACCACAGAGCAGAACCACCAGAATGGCCGCCACGGAAAGAAAAGTTGCCACTACCACGACTGCGACCATGAGAAAGAGCACGACCATGGGCAGCAATCATCACAGTGGCAGGACCATCGCGAGCAGAAGCATGGAGCGCAAGATGGCACTGTTCAACAGAGAGCAAGAGAGCCTCAAGATCAGCATAGGTAATAGGGGTTTCACGGGCTTGAGTAGACGCAACAGTAGACTCATATAAGGGCCCAACATTATTCATAATGACAGCAAGAAGATCGGAGTCAGGAAGAGGAGAACCAGATAACGCGAGGTTGTCGACAATAGCATTGACCTTGTCCAAGTAATCAGCAATGGAGGAGTCACCACGAGCAGCACAGAAGAGTTCACTACAAAGCTGCAAAATCCAATTTTGATTCGGAGAGGCGAAACGTTTTTCAAGAGCCACCCAAGTAGAACGAGCAGAAGTAAAACGAGTGACGGTGGTGAGAACCGTAGAACTAAGAGAACCATTGATCCAGGATAAAACCAATTGGTCTTGTTGAATCCAAGTATCATAAGTAGGATTAATGGCACTACTACATTTTACTCTTTGCGCGACGAACAACAAAACGTCGCGCAAAGTATCATCTAGTCGCACTAACTTCAGCGCGACAACAAATTCGTCGCGCACAATCCGTCGCGAAGATCATGAAGAAAGCCTTTGCGCGACGAGGTACAACCCTTCGTCGCGCATATCTGTGTGACGGGTAAACCACCGTTGCACCAACGGTGTGGAGACGAAACAACTTTTCGTCGCAGAAATATTTGCGCGATGATAAAGTATTCGGCGCACGTATATTTGCGCGACGAAAAAAAATTCGTCGCGCAAAACTTGTTGAGGAGACGTATATGTTCGTCGCAGAACTATTCGCGCGATGAAAACGCTTTCGTCGACCATTTATTTGCGTGACGAAAAACACAGGCGTTGTGAAAAATGTTTGCGCGACGAAACATATCGTCGCGCAAAACATATTAGCGAGACGTATTATTTCGTCGCGCAAGAATAAAACGTCATTACAAAGTTGATTTTTAATTTTTTTTTTGTTACATATGGGTTTGCGGGACGAAATGTATTCCGTCGCGCAAAAATAATATTACAATTTTTTTTTCATTTTCATTTTTATTTTTTATTTTAAATAAAATTGGTTTTTTTTATTGATTAAACAATGAAATTGCAATAAAAATAAATTAGAACAAAATTTTGTTATAAAATAAAATAAATGTTTTACAAATAAAATAAATGTTTATAATGAAAATAAATACACTAATCAAATAATGATGCAAAATCAACCGGGTCGTCGCCAGTGTGCGCCTCGGAGGTCTGCGCGTCCACCGGGGCATTGGTCTGGGCGTCCACCGGGGCAGTGGTCTGGTGGGCATGCTCGGGGTGGACGGGCTGGGAGGTCGACGCACGAAACTGCGGGATTGGAAAGCCTCCCTGTGCGAGGGACTGTAGAATCACCGACATCTGACGCTGAAGCTCGGCCACCTGTGCTGTCAAAGCAGTCACCTGACTGTTTGACTGCGCCGATGAACGAGGTCTAGGTTCCCTCCGCCGGGCATTCCCCATCCCTCGACAATATGTCCCCCGCCTCCTCCCGAGAGTCTGATCCAACGTCTCCGTCAAGATCTGAAATCCAGCATCCTGTGGAGGAGCCACAGACTCGATCGGAGTCTCGGGAGGAAGCCGGGAGGCGGACTCCTGAAGAACCAACTGGCTCCTCTCCACCATCGTCGTCTGTGAACATAACATAAAATATAAATTAAAACATGCATATAAATTGAATGCGTAACATAAGAATTAAAATTAAATAATACTTACATGAAGGGACTCGGCCAACTCATTCCCGTGTCGAACATAAACGTCACCAAAGACGTCGATCTCTGGGAACTTGGACCCCTCCTAAATTGAACAAGAGAAGAAAAATATTAGTATGAAAAAAATAAATTAATAAAAATGACATTAAAAATGAAATAAAAATTTTGTGATTATTACCCGACGCCGTGCATCCATCCTATACGAAAAGGGTCTGGAGCCGAAATGGTGGAGAAGGGTCTTCTTCTTCCTATTACCCTTATTCACTTGGGCTTTATTCTGTTATACAAAAAATGAAACGTATTAGTTAAAATATAAAAAATTAAATAATAATGAAATAAATAAAATAAAATAAACATTAATAAGTAATAAGTAATAATTAAACAAATATAATTAAAAAATACCGCAAATTCGGGCGCTTGAAAATGAGCGCAGAGCCACTCCCAACTATCCTCCCGCCCCTCAAGCTCCTTCGGGCAACCCTCCTGAAGAGTGACTTGCGGATCATCAAAGGCCTGAAAATGGTGGTGCAAGTCGCTCTTCCACTGCTTGTACCTCTCAGCGAAGAGTCTGTTGACGTACGTCAACGACTCTTCGTCGAGATCCTCCAAGTTATAGTTCGCCTGCAATCAATTAATTAGATACGTTAAGTAATAGAAATATACACAATTTTAAAGAAAAATAATGAAAATGTAAGGTACATACCGACAACTGGCCGTGAACCTCCACCTTGATCTCGTCAGGCATGACCCTCCAAGACTTCCATTGCATCGGGCAATGGGTCCGCACGACGTGGCCAATGTTGTGGGCCAAGGAGCTATGCAACTCCGCCGTCGGTGCAGCACGATGGCGCTCGTCGTATCAGATGCTGATACGACTGTTGGTCACCCGGGTGACCTTCGCCGTCTTCAGCTGACGACACGGCCCTCGGGTGTTCTTCTTCGCTGCAAAGAAATAAGGTATTAATGTTAAATAAACAACATTGTCAAATTTCAATATAAAATTAACAATACAAAAGTGTAGTTATACCTGGCTGTGATCCCGAGGCACCAGTACCGCCGGTCGATGTCGTGTCGATGGTGTCGGTGGGCCGGTGCCGCCGCCTAGCACTAGCTGGCTGCGCGACGGATGACGCAGGTGCCTGGGACGCCCCGGGACCAACCACCACGTGGTCCAGCAAAGCTGGAGCAGTGGCAGCAGATGCCGACTGAGCCGGGGGATCCGAACTCGGTGCAGTCGTCATC
>NC_047657.1:9289391-9447605 GCF_902201215.1 Prunus dulcis
GGGAGGGAGAGAGAGAGAACCTTGAAGCCAGTGTGAGCGCCTGACCATCTTCCACAGCATGATCTCCACGGGAAAAGGTCTCCTTGAGGAAAGAGAGTCTCCTAAGCTCTACCTCCATGTAAATGGAATCCGTTGGATCACCTTTGAAGAGCAAGAAAAAGTAGGTTCTGTGGACCACTGATATGTAGCAAGTTTCCCAAAGTTCAAGTATGGCCCTTTCCCAAAGTTCAAGTATGGCCCTCTGCTGTCTCTCAAATTTCAGAGGCCAATCAAGTGTTTCTGATGCTTCCAGCATTGGATCTATTCCTACATCTTTCACATTCTTCTCAAAGTTTACAGCTGCTACCCCAGTCTCTTGGTCCTAGCATGCACGTACCGATCCATGTTAAATGAAGCAAAAAAAGGGTGAGAAGCTGACTCACCCAAATGCCTTAAAGTTCATATAAGCAATTTACTAGCTAAGAATATTGGTAAATAAGTTGTGAGAATGTGCAACTTAAGAAGATTATGAATTTGCATAATTCCATATCCACACAAGCCACATGAACCAGTTGAAATGTATAAAGCTTTTAAAAGTTGCAAAATTCTCCTCAACATGGAAATGCAAATGTTGCAATGCAAAACAGTCACAAATTCTTCCCGACTTTATTAACTTGAAAACTATAAAAGTGTGAATATTAAGAGAGTCAGAGTGATGGATAATGTTTCACATTCTCAGAAAATCATTCTAATTACTATAACAAGCACATTCAAAAAAGATAGTCATCGCTCAAATACGAGATGAACTCTGCAGAAAGCAAGATAGACATAAAATGGCATTCTTTTTGTTTGCTTTTTGGAAAAGTTTGGAAGTTAGGCACACTCTCACCTGACCATTGGCAAGTTGTTTGTCATACTCAAGCTTTTTGGCCATTTTCTTTAGTCCTGCGACAAAAGTATGGACACTAGTAATATCTTCATCGGCAGTCTGTGCTCCTAGCTCATCCACAGCACTCCCAAGGGAAGATTGAGAATCATTTCTTGACAACCTTCTGTTGGAATCATAATGTAATAGAGGAACCTTCCTCCCAAAACTTTCTGGTCTCCCATGAAAGCTTTTCTCAAACCCATTAGGTGGGGTTCTCTCCAATTTATCTGGAGAAGATGAGCCAGTCATGAGATTTGCTCTACAACTCCAGCTCCTAGTTAACTTTAGGCTTCTAGAACTTGACATATTTGCTGAAATATCATGCGGAAATGATTCTTCAGGGTAAGGACTACCAAGAGAATCAATGGTCATTTGTACATCATGTAGTCTCTGCTCCAATGTGCCATATGCAAAACCATTTTGCAACTGAATCCCTTCTCCATCTGCATTCACTGGGGTAGATATCAATTCTTGACCTGTTACCCTTGTATCCCCAGATGTCAAAGCAGATGTTCCTTCATTGCCAATAGTAGATAAGGCAGGGGATCCAGAGTTCTTGTCCCAGCTTGGCTCTTCCATCTCAATACAGCGAACTTCTTTGCAGTAGTCATCAGTATTTTCTGCAGTTCCACCTGCAGTTTCCTCAGGACTGCTCTCCCTGTCTCTTTCATCAAAATGTGGATTGTTGAACTTTCTGACACCATTCGGATAATGAGAATCAACCACACCTGATGATACTGAATATTCATCATCCGAAACATCCCCTGCTTGCCATTTAGGATGATGATTGTCTGAAGCCTGAAAGAGAAAAAAAAATAAGCAAGAGTTAGAAGAAAAAGGGCATATATAACCTGTAATATAACTCCAAAATACATAGGCAAAATTATGTACTTGTCTTGAATCATTATCATTTCCAACCATCCGTAGTAAATCCTCCACCCGTGATTGAGCAAGATCGCGTTGCTTTTTCAGCTCTCTAATTTCCTTATCCATCTGCAAAAATGTGGCATGCCATGTCTTGGTTTAAATGCATTGGATTCGACGCTTTCTTAAATCAACCATGTTTACAGATTCCAAATATGAGCATAGATAAATATAAAGCCTAGAGCACACTTACATCTAGCTGATGACTACGTAGATGCAAGTGTGTTTTAGATACTAGGAACATGCAAATTTCCTTGAAACAGGCAATTTGGTACATTATAACTGATGATTTCCACTGCATCAAGGACTACTTGTGGACTTGGTTTTACCAAGTATGATTGGTAAAATTTGTCAGAATAGGCATGTGCAGTATTTCTCCTTGAAAGAAAACTTGGAGAAACATGTTCGTGTTTGTGAAACTTGGAAGCAAACTCAACACATCTCAAATGCTGTCTTCTTGACCTATCTTCTGACAGAATTTTCTCCCACATTAAAGTCTTAACTCATCTCATGTACTGCATTTTAAATAATGTCCTGTGATCTGTCACAGGTCTTAAGCAATATCTTCGTAGCTATGTACATATATTTAATTCCCGTTTATAGGTGCTATCCCTAATTGTAAACTACTTCAGAAAGTGACTCATTACCTTTTCTATCTGAACATCTTTCTTTCTAAGTAATGTTGTGTAGTCACAAGTTGAGGAAGGAAGGCCAGGTGTTTTCAACTCACTCTCCAATCTAGCCAGCTCTTTTTGTAAATGCTTAACCAGTGCCTTGTCTGACATTACTACATTGACCTGTGCTTTTGTAGTCACTTCTTTTGCACAACAAGCAAACAAAAGAGTGTTTCTAGTTTGCTCAACATGGCTTCGTGCAGGGCTCAAAGTGCAAATGATGGCAGTTCTAGCGTTACCACCCAAGCAAGGCTGCAGTATGCGTGTCAGCTTAGAATCTCTGTAATTGATGTGTCCATGTCTTCCTTTACTGTGTTGACCAATACAAGTAGATTTATAAATCATATAACATGGGTAAGTACGACAAAGGAGGAAACATAAATTGTTCAGAAGAGAGGTCGGTCAGTCAATGTTTGCAAAGTCAGAAATTATATGAGGTAAGTATATATCTTTTTTTTTCCTGGAAGTAAACAAAACACTAATTTTTTTTTCTTTTTCTATTATCAACGGGGGAGTGGGTAACAAAACAAATTAATTAATCATTACACTAACCACCTTCATTTACACTAGGAATACTTGTACTCAAATTTGTATCTTTAATGATAGCCAAGACAAAGGCATTGCTTTTGGAACCTTCAGGTCATTCATCATAACTACCCAAATTCAATAGTTTGTTAATTATCAGAAACATTACAGCCAAATCCAGGAAATTATGATTAGATTACCTAACATATCAGACCATTATTCTATAAACTTTTTTTTGGAGAAAAAAAAAAAAAAAAAAAGGTTAAAAAGACATTTTCAGTTTATTAAAAAATGACAGGAAAAAAAAAAACGCAGATAAAGATAAGGCATGTAATTGTAATTCAAAGGGTTTAGCCAGTTTTTGTGCCTAGTTGTTATTTCCCTCCAAGAAATCATATATTCCAGTGACAAGGTGGTTCTAAACAATGATATAGAAAAAAGCTATCGAACTTGAAACCAAAAAAATTTATTACACATATAGGTAGATAAACATCATAAAACAGCAAATATCCACAACAAGTAATAATTTACTAGACCATTGCCTGCCAAATCAACTTGGTATAGCGAATGACATAAAGAAAGGACGGACTAGGCAACCTTAGCTTGCGAATAACAGTCCCGAGAGTAAGTAAACTGCGATTAATGTGGCTGCCTTCTTTTAATCTCGTCCCAGCTGATAATGCCTGAGCTGCACGCTCACTTCCTGCCAAGTCCACAAAATTCTGCAACAAACCCATGACTTCTGAATGTATTATCAACATGATTTTGGGATTGGAAACCATTAAATTAATTTAACAGATAATTTTTATCTATTGAACCAAATATCCAATCTATAAATAATTAATATATATACCACGCTAGCTGCAAGGGTGGTCGAATTTCCCTTGCCTAAAAACTCACGAGCAGAACTTTCAATTGCCTACAAGTTAAAGTAGCGTTAAGTAGAAAAGTCTAAAGCACTGCATATAAAAATGAAAACCCTTATCAAATGAAATCCAGGAGGAAGGGCACACCAATCTAATAATTTGATGTGATCTAGAGCTTTTCTCGTTCAATGCAGTCTCCCCTATCTGTCTTTGAGCTGCAATAATACACTAAAATACTTAAAATACAACATTTTCTGGTAAAGGCAGTATTTTCTAAAATGATTTACCTTCGCAGATAGAAAGGAGCTCCTTTAAATGGCTCCAGTCCCTCAGAACTTCCTCTGTGATTTTCTCTATTATAGTCCCCCGCTGATGAGATCGGAAAAGTGTCAAAGCAAAACTCATATACACATGAAAGAAATTATTTTATAAAAAATAAAAAAATGCATCCACCTCAGGATCATCTAGCAGCCTAAGTGGAGTATTATCTGAACTTAGGAGGTCTCTAACAGCTTCATTGTATATCTCAATTGCTGAAAACTTTACAACAAAAGCTCGTTCCTCGTGCTGAAAGCAATAGCAATCCTTAGATTAGTGATGTCACCAATAAGATCTTTATATTATTAAGGTCTGCAAATAAAGAGTACAGTCAAGTAAAAAATTGCAAATAAATAACTGCATAAAATCACTACACATTTTTCTTACCCTGTGTATATAGTCAAATATTTCTGCTACTGTAAACTCTGTTATACCATCCATGGTGTACGTTTTCCCACTGCTTGTTTGACCATATGCAAAAATACTTGCTGAAAAGAAAATCTTGGTGTAAACTTTCAACTAGTTGCATAAAGTAAGGTATGAGGAAATAGTTAGGACCCAGATCTTTGTACTTACAGTTGATACCATTGACAACTGAAAGGGCAATTTGTTGGGCTCCTTCTTCGTAAACCTGCCTTGTAGAGCAATCACCCCGAAATACTCTGTCTATCACAAAAATACAAACAGAGATAAAGAGATAAAGTAGTTTAGATGTTACCTTAAATTTATGAACTGTGATAAAACTTGCATTCCCAGAAATTCAGCAGGCAAAGGCCACTGCTGGACATAATCATACTTAACAGGAATTACAGTGAGTAACATTGCATACAGATGTCCCGTTCTCAACAGATGAATATTTTCTTACCAAATGTATAGGCAGTTGGAAATGTAGACCCTTCCCGCAGTGTGTTTCGGTATAAGATGGTGGTGTCATTGATGCATTCCCAATCTGCTACTTCATTTGATGCAACCTCCTTCTCACTCAAGGGCCTTAACCTCACTAAAACTAGAATCTTCTCTTCGCGAGCACCTGCTCCTTGCATCTTCTCCCACTTCATTAGATCTTCCCCACCAATTGCCCCCATTATCTAACTTTTCCACCCAACGCTCTTCTCAACCCAACAACCAATTAATTGAAACTTTTAAAAAAAATTACATAAATCAAAAATCTCAAAGTGGAAACATAAGCTCAGTGTTCAAGTACTCCAACCAACTCTTGGTTTCCTAAAATGCAAGATGACTTAAATGTTAAAAGCAGGGTTGTTGCACTCGCCAAACATAAATTAGGCCTTTCATTACCACATTGTCTGCAACAAGAAGCTAATCATGGGTACTATCCAACCACCTCAGAAAAGCAAAAGAACATAAAAGAATACTAACTACAGGTCACATCAGCAACAAGAAGCTAAACCATGGGTTTAAGCATTTTAACCCAAGCATCTCGTTTAAAAATAAAATATATAAAGATTGTAAAGACAATAAAAACCCCAAATGCCAATCACGCCCCATATCTGCACCCACAAGCCAGTCAGTGGCTAAATCCAACCACCCCAGGAAGAAAACATTCACAAAGAAAGTTAATTATAATTAAAAGGTTTGTTAAAGCTTAATTCTTTGATTCTAAGCTTCAGTTCACTATATTAAAAAATGAAAAATGAAATCTCATTTGTTTTTTTTTTTTTTTTAATGCTTCATCTGACAACGACCAACATGAATGTCAAATCCAAAGTGGCGACCCACTACTATGCTTCAACAGCAAGTAACGGAATCTCACTTAAAAAATCTTCAATATGCAATCAAAACGTGCAAGCCTGCAGAGAATATGGTCCCCCAAAGTTCCAAACCTACCCAGATCATCATCATTTATTCGTTTTCACCTCTCAAAGTAAAGTTTCAAGCTTTTCACTGTACTTTTTTCTGTTTCTTTCACTAGCGCTAATATTTCTAACAAGTAGACAAAACCCAGATGAGATTTTACCTTCAAATTCTTTGTCGTTTTCACAAAACCGTTAGAGGCTCTCCGATTGGATGGGCAATATGTGGCTAGAAGCATACGGCGATCACACTTGCCGATGACTTGTCGTTTCAGTCTGAGCTCTGAAGCTTCTCTGCTACTCTGATTTGTGCTCTGCAACACCAAAAAACAACAAAAAGGAAACAAAAATTAACTAAGAATTAATGCATTAGACGTTGGCAGTAAAACCCAATTCCAACGGTTATTTATTTCAAAAAAAAAAATATATATATATATATATATATATATATATATAAAAACCCAGAACTACTAGTGCCACAAAAATCCGTGTGTTATTTTATTACACTTTCAAAAAATGCCCCTCGAAATCCGATTTATTTACCTTTCTCGAACACAAACAAAGCTCAACGCTTCGGATTTGGAGCTTCTCTGGGATCCAGAGGAGGAGGAGAAGGAGCCATTGAGATAGCTTCGAGAACTTGAAGCAAACTTGAAGCAAGATTTACTGACGAAGGAACTTTACTTCACTCGACGAATAAAGCGCAAAAGCAAAAAACAGAGAAAAAGAATGCGAGGAAGAAGAGAAAAAAGAAAAAGCTCAGAACCCGAAACGGAACGGAACGGCGTTGTAACGGAGGCCCGGGGAGCTCGATGTAATAGTAAAACTGGGGCGATTATATCCCACAGCCCACGATCTGAAGCTCTCTCTCTCTCTCTCTCTCTCACGCTCCCAAAAAGAGAGAGAGACGGTTGCTTTCGTTCTAAAACAGAGCCTCCCTGAACGTGGAGCGGGTGAAATTACGGTTTTGCCCTTGGCTTTTTCAAGCTGTGGGATGGCACGTGAAAAAGGGAAAGACGTTGGGGACTTGGGATGAATCAATGAGGGCTTCGGATGGGCAACACGTGGGGTTTTGTGATTCGGTGCCGTAGTTTCGGGTTCTGCGACTGTTCGATCGGAAGTTGATGACCGTCGGATGGTTCGGTTTTGGGTGGTTGTCGTCAACGATCGGAAATGGACGGTGGATTGCGGTAGAGTACTAAAAAGGTAAAAGGTAGGTCATTAGTGAAACTGAAAAAGAAGGAATCATGTTTCGGTTACCCAAATTGACCTAAAAAAGATAAATAAGTAATGAATGTTTGCCTTTAAATTTAACAATCATGGATCAACATGACTTACCAAAAAGAAATCCAAATCAACATGATTGCTTACCAAAGAAATCATAGGTTAACACCAAATAATTTGATAACTAATAGTTGGTAATAATTATCAAAAAACAAATAAATGCATTACATGTTTGTTTTTCTTTCTTCTTATAACAAAAAAATTGAAGTTAAGATGTCACTAGACCATATCGTTATTGACTATTAGATATTTGCCTTTTAAAAATACCTATGATCATTGTAGAAATCCAAACAACTCTAGCCCCCTTTTTCCTAAAAAACACTTTTAGAGCCTTTTTCACTTTGAAGGGGGAGGAAGCCATTGTTCTTCCTCTCTTCCTCATTTCACCTCTTCCCCCATTTTCAGAGACAAAAGGTTGTCCCTATTTGTCTTAGTTTTGTTATGATTTTCATCCAACCATTACAGGCGGCTGCGCTCAACGTCGGATCTTCACCTGCATTTCGGCGTTGGATCTCCACAACCATCTTTTTTGCAATTTCTTTATGTTTGGAATAAGTTGCAGAGACTCTTTGGGTTCTCTGTGTAGTTTTCACTTCTCCTTTTGTGAGAGTTTTTCATCTCTCCTTTGTGAGAGCTTTTTATTTCTCCTTGGTGAGAGTTTTATTTGTATTGTTATGGCTTGGTCTTTTCAAGCTTTATCTCTTTTTTATTATTCTAAGTTTGCAATATTAGTTGGGATGCCTATGCCAGAGTTTCTTCGATCTTGCCTGATCGTTAGTGGAGACATATCTGATTTTCTTAATTTTGATATTAGACCGCTCCGTTATTGTAATGGCCCTTTTGTGGCTAGTTTGTATTGGCCATTTGTGGCTAGTGGCTTTTTTGGCTGAATTATGAATGCAATCATATAATTTCTCCCAAAAAAAAAAAATTACCTATGATCATAACATACTCATGTATCCATGAGTGTGCTACTAGCAACATTCATTGACAACTCACTCTATATAGTCTAAATTACGAGATGGTTTAAGATTAATCTACAATAAAAATGTCACATACCATTTGTATGTAATGTGTTTAAGACTGAAAGAAAGAAAATGTAAAGTTGTCGGTAGACAAAATATTAGGGTCCCGACACAATCTGATAAACAACTTGAAACTCATACGACATAATATATGCACGTCAACTTATACGATAGAAAATATAAGTCAAATTCAGGTCAACCAGCTAAGACATGATTAATAAATGGGTGGGTTTCGGATCGTCCAGCCAATCCTTCAACCCATTTGTAACCCGTCAAATTTAGCCTATTTAATTTTGTTAGTTTAAATTTTCATAGGATTAAAATTGCCTTGTTTTACACTAAATTTGTCTTTTCGTATAATATACTCAATATCATTATAAATTTCTTAGAATATGTGAGTGACATTATTGATAAATGCTTAATAGATTAAATGAGTTTAAATAGACCAAATTGGTTTAACTATGCTAAATAAGTTACAATGGTTAAACATGACAAATGAGTTGGATGGGTTAATAGCTTAACCTAAATAATCCAACTCATTCATAAACATGTTATGTCGTGTTACCCGTTTAATAAACGAATAGTGTTTAAGTTGGAGCCAGTCCCGGCCCTGCCTAGAGACAGTCAGTGCGACTGCCCTGGGCCTATTATTCAAGGAGGCCCTAAATTTTTTTATTATACAAAGTGTTATATTATATTATTATAAATTGATTTAATATTTTTTCATAATTTTTAGGAATAGGATATTGAGATGAATCTGAAATTTTGGAACAAAGGATCCATGACGAGAGTTTTAAAAGAAATTCTTTGATATTGGCTTGACTTGCATTCTTGAAATTCCTTGACTCACTGGTATGGTATCCATAGTCGGACATTTGTTTTCATTATTTAGGAATATGGAAGACATTGCTCAAAGTCTAAAAATATTTTCGAATAAATATTTTCTCAAAAAACCTAATGCTTAGTTGATAAAACAAGCAATATACTAGTGTGTAGGGCACACTTTAGATTTTCACTCTGGATCTTTGAAAACTCAAGACCAACCCTAGTTTGAGCTTCTTAATACGAATTGTATCTGAATTGGAAATTTCCGACCCATGTAATACCTCGACATGACAATTCATTGTCACCCCTACAAAATATGCAATACAAGTAAAAGATGGCAACATAGTAACGTGGCAAATTGTTGTGTATAATTTCGAGCAAAAATCTCCACCAAGTAATGTACATGTATGCTTTTCTCTTATATTTTCCTTTCTTTATTTTGTTACAAAATAAAATTTGAAACAAAAAACATGTGTACTATGAAACGCTCAAAGTGAAGAACATGAGTAATATTTAACGTTTGAATATCTATATATATAAAGTAAAATGCAGAGAATGATGAAACATTCAAAATACCATAAAATGTCTTGGGTTAACATTAAGAATTGAAATTATTAATTAAATGGGGATAATATGGTAAATTCACTTTTTTTTATATTAAAAAAATGAAAACAAAAAACAAAATAAGATTATAGGTCCTACTTTTATGGAACATAACTACCCATGTTATCTTTTCTTAATTCTAAAAATAAAAGGAGTACTAATTGAAAAGCTATCGCTTCAACTGATGATCTCTTCTAACAAAGTGAAAAAAGATTACCACTTGACCAATTGATTAAGGGAAACGGTCATGCATGTGCCAAGGGGCTAGTATATCTATAAAGCAAAAGGCAGAGAATGGAGAAACATTCAAAATATCAGAAAATGCCATTGGTTAATTCAAACATTAAGAATTGAAATTATTAATTAAATGAGGATAATATGATAAATTCACTTTATATTTCAAAAAAATCAGATAATAGATCCTATTTTTATGGAACACAACTACCTATTATATTTTTTTAATTCTAACATAAATTTTAAATTTTAAATAAATAAATAAATAAAGCCTCTCGCAGATGCGGAGAGGCTAGTATATATAAAGCAAAAGACAGCGAATGGTGAAACATTTAAAATACTTCAAAATGCCCTTGATTAATGCAAATATTAAGAATTAAAGTTATTAATTAAATGAAGATAATATGATAAATTCACACTTTTTCATATTAAATAAAATAAAAAACAAAAACAAAATCAGATAATTTATTCTATTTTTATAGAACATAACTACCCGATTATTTTCATAAATAAAAATATACTTATTATCTTTTTTAATTCTAAAATAAAATAAAATTTTAAATTAAAAAAAAACCAATCGGCACGCTCTAAGTATAATGAATGGATCTGATTAACAACATGGATCACGGATCACCAAATTTTTGGCTGGCAGCGGATCTGACATTGAACAAGATGATGATTTTAAAAATAAAAAAAATAAAAAGGTTTTTGAGTGCTTGAGCCGGTTTGTCGGTTGACTAACTACCAAGTACCAACCTTACTGAAAAGATTGGGTGCGGGGCAACACTCACGTTTGTTCCAAAACATCATCATATATTAAAAATTCCTTCACTTGTTTATGCTACATGTATGCCTAACTCACTTGGCAATTGTTCTCTCAACCAACTTCCTCTATTTTTAACATTTAAGTTAACTAAGGGCATTTCAGGGATTTAAATGTTTCACCGTTTAGCTAATGGAGTCTAGCACAATGAAAAATGACATTGACTTACAGAATAGTGGTATCAAGTTTGAATCCCACAGCACCTTGATAGTGCGTGTGTGAGAAACCTCTCTTCTCTTATAATTTAAACCATCATTTGTATTAAAAAAAAAAAAGATATTTTATTGTTTAGATATTTCTCCTTATATAACTAGTCTCTTGACACGTGCGTGAGCGCATACCAATTAACCTTCTCTGCATATATAACATCTCAAGCGTCATCTTTATTTTTCTTCTTATTTTGCTGATGACTTCAAGCATTTTTCCTTTGGGAAAGCTGGGTCGTTAAAGACGTTCAACATCATCTAACAACAATATACTTATGATGTGAGCAATAAGATTTTTTTATGTCTTTTTCAAAACATTTCTGGTTGTTGAAGTAGGTCTTTTAAATAGATTGCGGATTCTATAATTCAATCCAATCCGATCAGAGGTTAGGATCCAATCTAATTTTAATTCAACTTACGTTGGGTTTGATTGAATTTTGAATAATCGGCTTTGTAACCTAAATTATCTAAATAAATATTGAAACATGAAACAAGTATAGTTAAATTTGTAATATCTGTAAAAGTAAAAATAAATAATTAAAAAACCAGCAAAAAAACATGAAACCAATTAGAGTGGATTAAAATTATCACAAGCAAATTTGTCATCGGATTGAATCATGATTGATAATTAATTATGAGATCCAATCCAATCGTCAAAGTCATAAAAATTGTTAAACACCCCTAAACAAGTAGAACACCCTCCTACTAAACCATTTATAATTATTTATGTTTTTTTATATGTACAAATGATAGTCTAAATTACAGAGAATGAGGGTTTTTCACACACACACACAAAACTAAGATGCCATGAAAGTTCAAGCTTGAAATCTCTAATCTATAAATCAAAGGCCCTTTTTCATTAAATTAGACCCCGTTGTCTAGTCATCTAGGTTTATCATTGTCTAATCTATAAGGTAAAATAGTTTTTGTTTTGTCTTTAACATTTTATCTCGATGGTAAAACCTTTTGTTCATGATCGGTAAAATACCCTAGTCGTCAATTCAGGCTCCCCACCACACTTGGTGGCATGATTTGAGGCATAACAAATGCTGACAAACGGCAAAATAAAATATGCAAAAGAAGTTAGGGTTGTTGATGGAGTCAAAGGCAAGGACAAGGGTTCCATTCGATTACAAGATTTTGCACGCCTATCCATCATTATATGGGACCATGACCACCGAAATTTCCAAGTGGAAATGTGTCTTGTACAATAATTACAAACGTGCGCAAAGATCTTAAGGTAAGTCAATAGCGAAAAGAGAAGGAGTTGTTAAACGAATCGTAAAACTAACTGAGTACATTCTGCTATTAAACTATATATTAATTATTAATTTATTCTAATATAAAATAATCAAAAAGAATATATTGAATTGTGAAATAGATGTGATTTTAATAGGTACACTCTACTCACTATATTCAACCCTAATCAAACATAAGCGAAAAAATCCTACTTTCAAAAACTTTAGTATCAAATATCTTCCTCTATTTGTCAAGGATTGTGCAACTCTCAGAGTCTCCAATCCTTGTAAATATCTCAAAATTTAACTTCAAGATCTTTAATTCCCACACCTTTAGTATTACATGTTTCGTATAGTTTGGATATCACTTCCAATGAATAAAAAAGTTTAATCTCAACTAAACTTCATGATATCTGAACAACTTCCAGTTGTCAAATTGTACACTCGATTATTATATCCCAAATTTGAAGCACATATTCTGGTGCTCACCAATAAGTGGACCGCATTATCTGTCCGCTTTTAGGTTGGGCAGTAAATGTCGAAGAAGAGTAATTACTCATTCTTGAAACCAGTTGCGGGTAACATGTGTTACTCAAACTCCAACTTATATCCTCTCAATGCATTTGAAGAGCAAAAAATCGCAGGGCCATGGGTCTTCAACCGCGAAGGTTTGAGGCAGCTTTATGGGTTGTGAACGTTGCAAATTTTTCTCCACGTTATTTAACCACTCTTGTTCTCCGCGTTATTTTTTTAAATTGATGTTCTTATTCAGCACGTCTTCCCCCTTATCGTGGACTGTTCTTTTATTTTTTATTTTTTTATATGATAGTGTTCGGCAGCCACTTCTCAAATGGGAGTAGGGTTTTTAATTACCAGATTTTTAGAGAATGGAATCATAGATATTTGATTTAGTTTTGTGTTTGTCTGATAGTGTTTGGCAACAAGGGTTTGGTAGTCTGATATTGTTCGATAGTCAAACTCTCGAATGGGTTTGGTGTTGTGTGATAAAATGTATTAAGGTGTATTAATGATATTTTTTGTAGTTAAATAAGGTGTACTTAATTAATTTTACATTTTAATTTAAATATTAGGATGTACTCAATTAATTTTAAGAATCTTTAACAACACCCAAAGAAAACTATGAATATAAAATTTCAACGAAAAAATATAGATATGAAGTTGTTTGTAGGGAAAAAAATTTATAATAATAGCAGTAATTATGGCACTAATAATGTACATGTTGTTTTTAATCAGTGGAGTAATATCAACATACATACATATTTAAAAAAAACTAAAATCGTTCAAGTTAAACAGTTTGACATGCTAATAAATTGTTTGGTAAATAAAATGTCATAAACGAAATATTTTAAATAAATTCTTTATGATAAAAGTGGAACAATACAAAGAACAATACGTTAATTAACGAAGGCGGAAGAGCTCAATCCACCGAGCTATATCCCACTCTCCACTCGGTAGTGTTAAACAGTCAGATTAATATAGTAGGACCTAAGCTGCAGGCACCCACATGTTACTTGGAGCATGACCAACCCACATGCTCTTGGATGCATACAACAGAACTGATGGCACCTTTTAGTTAGCAACCACCTCAAAGTTGCATGCATTAAGTTGTAACATAATGAGACCCTACATTTCTTACCCCTCAAGAAAGCATCTTTACCAAATCTCATGTTCTTTACACCATTCACAACCAGCTAGCAGCTGTGATTTGACTCTTTATGCGGCCTTTTCTCACTAAAAGGTTCAAGACAGAGAGAAAAAGTATGACACATTCTCAAAAAGAACATTGCTTTCAACTATTTGCGGACCATTACATATATATAAATGATAACAATCGTCCGCACTATATATTGTGTATTGATATTCGTAGTTAAGAGTGTTATCCCACATCGAAATAAAAGTCTTGCATTAAGGGTTTTTATTAATTTTGAGTTGAATGTTACATTTTAATATTTGGTACTCAAACACAACATAGTTTTGTGGATCACAAGAAAACACATCATTAGAAATATGGGTACCGGTGTCACTTAGTTAGTCCAAGTCAGTCCAATCCAATGTTTCGAAGTCCATCATAACCAGTTCAAGCTAGCCCACCAAAAGGGGCCATAGGAACTCTAAACATTTCCGAAATAATTGGACTGAAATAGGAAATTTAAAATCAAATGATGAGTGTGAAGAATGAAACAGATACTTTTTCATGTTCTTGGTCAGAATATTTGTCGCTTGGAAACCACGAAATAGGCACTTAAAAAAGGTACTTTTGGCTGAGGGAGGACTTAAACTTTGGATCCTGTCCTATCTATCTATATTCATCATTGTATTGTTTGTTTTTTCTTTTGTGTATGTTAATGATTAAATGAATATCTAATAATTTTAATAACAAGTACTATATGATCAAATCACTATTTTCACCAAATGACAACTATATTAGTCCAATTACGTTTATTTATAATTTTTATTTTTATTATTTAAAGAAGAACAAATGAGAATTGAACTCTTACCGTGAATGTGAGAATAAATACTTTGTGACTAGAGTTATAAGTCACAAAGACATCTTGTTCTTGCTTGGAGTTGAGATTATTCTTTTGCACACAGTACTTGAGAGAAGTGTGCAACAGAGAATAGAAAGTAGTTGTTGCAAATTTTTTTGTAAGGCATTGTCACAATGACAATAAAGCTTTTATTTATTTATTTTAAGAATTATTATATGATAGCTTAGATTAATCCATGAGCTTGTTTAATCAATTACAACGTCAACAACACAATCATCTTCAAACTAACCACTAATTAAAACGTGACAACCACTCTGTAGGACTTTTCTGATTTGGGTCATGCTAGAAACATCGATTTATTACACAAACTGATGTGACATATGGTTTAATTTGTTGACACGATGTAATTAATAAGTTAATGTCTCAAGCATTATTGTTTTGATTTTAAGTATTATAACATAATTGTGCGCCTTTGTCAATAAATATCATGATTGAGTATGTGATTTATAACTCAAACGGTTAAGAACATTTACTTATGTAGCTGAGGTTTTAATTTCAATACTCCTTCTCTCAATATCACTAGTATTTAAAATATTTTTAAAAAAACCAAGTAGAACTACGAAAGGAAATAAAATAGACTCTGAACGTAAAATAAACATGTACAGATTGATTCAAAAATTCCAATACCATAAGTGATGGGGTCATTTTTCAAGCACGAATAGAACGAACTACCAGAATAAAAGAGAAAGTGACCAAAGAGATTCTTCTAACATCTGCAGACCTGAATTTTTCTATCATATATGACGTAAAATTTGCATATAAGTATTCGAATAGAATTTTCACTGATTGCATTTCTCATGCCCATAAGGGAGCTGGTACCCCTCCAGCTATTGTTGGGCTTGGTGGAAAGGCAATTACTTGCTGAACCATCCATATTTCCAATAGAGCCCAAAAGTTCAATTTGTCCAGCTCTCAAATTTGATAGGCACAAAATGAAAGAGAGAAACCAAAAGGGAGCTTTTATTGATGTCCTTCAATTTTATATCCACACCCAAATAAATTCTAATGGCAAGGTTTTTTTTGGGGTGAAGAAACAGGGTTATTGCACAACAAAGAAATTAAATAATGGCTTGAGGTCTATAGATTCTAAGTAAATCTTCATTAATAAAAGACCTAATACTATCAAGAGGATCATAGAAGATTGACAGACCCAACTCAAGACATGAACCCAATTCAGCTTATAGCAACTTAATCCTTTTTCAAATTTAGTTGAGGGGTCCCTCAAATGAACCCTTGTAGGGCCACCTCGAATTGTATTTCAATGATCTGAACTGTCTAGTTTTTAGATATTACCTCAAAGATTATCTCTGCAAAAAATCACTTAAATATGAAACAATTTGACCACTCAATTAGATGGTTGTTATTATAGTCTTTTTTTGAAGCACCATGTTCATTTATTTTGTTCCTCCCAATTATATGCCTTAATGATTTTCAATTTGCATGATTTTTTTTACAAGAATGATCTATGAATGAAGATTTGAACATAGACAATTTGGATCATTGAAAAAATTCGTAAAGGGTGTCCCTCAAATAAAATTATTTGCAAAAAATCACTTGAATCATTTGAACACTCAATTGATGGTTGTAGTTTTATTATTTTCTTGAACTACTGGGATCGTTGATTTTGTTTATTATAATTAAAAGTTCTAATGATTTTCGATTTTACTAATTTTTTACAAAGATAATCTTTAAATGAAGACTTAAAAAAAATGGACGATTCAAATTGTTGAAATAAAATTTATATCGAATGTGTCCCTCAATAAAATTATTTAAAGGACGAGTTAACATGTCTGAGGTTTTGGCCCCGAGTCTGGTGTTGGGAGGTTGGAGTTAGGGTCGAAAATTCCACATAAAAATGTACTGTTTCTCAATATTATTGCATTGGGATTTAGCCCAACCCTAGACACATAACTATAGACCCTAGATGAAGGACTCATAATATGAGACCTGAGCCTCAAGATTTGGTATCAGACCCAAATTCGAGATCCCTGACTAGAAACTCAAGATCTTGGACTCCATGCATGGGACTAAAGAGTCGAATCCCGAACTCCAGAACTCAGATGTAAACGCTAATCATGATAAACTTGGGCAACGTCTTGATTTTGGGGTCCCTAATCATGGACTATGGATTTGGGACGTGAGAAATCTATGCTTAATTTAAAGGGTCTTTGAGTTGAGAGAGCATCTTGTCCACAATCATTGAGCGAGCGTTTTATTTTAATAATTTGAAAACAAAAGAGGAGCTTCTTGTTAACTGGATATGAGCTGGATATGAGCTGGAGAGTGGTCACGTGCTTCTCACATGAGAGTTAGTTAGGCTTGTTAGTTAGGCTACCTAGTAGAAGTTGTCAGCTATATAAACATCAAATTACACTTTGTTTTACTTCAGCTAGAATTGTAACAGAGTTTATAGAAATACAGATCTCTCTCTCTCTCTCTCTCTATCTTTCTCTCTTCAACTTTCTCTCTCAAATACCCAAAACCTAACTTTCTTTCCTTCATGGTTATCAATCCTGTGGTGGATCTGCGTGTATTGGGATCACCAGCCCAATCAGCATCACAAAATCCAGATAGGACCATGGAACCTGGAGAAAACGTGACACCAAACTGCAATGTGCCTTGCAAGTACCTGATAATACGTTTAACTAAGCTAAGGTGAACATCTGTAGGATTATGCATGAACTGACAGACTGTGTTGACAGCAAAAGCAATGTCTGGTCTTGTGAATGTCAAGTATTGCAAAGCACCTACAATGCTTCGAAAGAGTGTGGGATTTGGAAGTGGAGTACCTTCATCCTTTAAGACCTGATGGTGAGGTTTAGAAGGGGTGCTACAAGGCTTACATGTATCCATAGATGCCTTTTTGATGAGATCTCTAGCATATTTGGCTTGATTGACAAATATTTTCCCTCCTGAATGGTATTGCACCTCAAGACCAAGGAAATATTTGAGCTTTCCCAGATCTTTAAGCTCAAATACTTCACTAAGAGCTTGAATAACAGAAGTCACCAGTGAAGGATCAGAACCTGTGATGATTATATCATCAACATAGAGTAAGAGGATAACAACAGCAACTTCAGTTTTCTTCACAAACAGGCTGGGATCAGAGTGTGAAACTGAAAATCCCAAGGTAGGTAAATAGCCTGTGAATTTTGCATTCCATGCCCGAGGAGCTTGCTTCAGGCCGTAGAGAGATTTTTGAAGTTTGCACACATGATTAGGATATTGAGAATCGACAAAGCCTTGAGGTTGCTTCATGAACACTTCTTCTTGAAGCTCACCATGAAGAAAGGCATTTTTCACATCCAGCTGCCGTAATTCCCACTGAAAATTGACAGCTAGACCAAGAATGAGACGCACTGTTGTATGACGAACCACAGGACTGAAGGTTTCCTCATAATCTAAGCCATATTCTTGGCTGAATCCCTGAGCAACTAATCTGGCCTTATAGCGAGAGATAGTGCCATCTGCATTTTTTTTGATCTTAAAGATCCATTTACAGCCCACAATATTTGTATTTGGAGGAGAAGGAACAAGAGTCCAGGTTCCTTGTTGATCAAGAGCTTGAATTTCTTCAGTCATGGCTTGTTTCCATGCTGGATGACCAAGAGCCTGTTTAAAATGGGATGGTGTGTCTGGTTCTGAAATGGAAGTTAACTGTGTATGAAAGCTGGAAAATTCTGGAAATTGCTTGGATTGCACAATACCAGACTTGGACCGAGTTTGCATGGGGTGATTATTTATAGAGCTTGCAGGATGCACCTGCGCAGGAAGTGGTCCTGGATTGTCTATAAGTGATGCAGACTCAAGAGGAAGTAGAACTTCTAATTGTGCATCTGTGAAAGCTGGCAGCATTTGATTATCAAGAACAGGAGATCTGGAAATAGAAGAAGAATTGGGGAATGATGAAGAGGAATGAAGCACAGGTGCGGATGGAGATTTCTGAGGCATGGAAGCCAAAATAACAGCCACTGGTGGAGATTGAGAGGTAGAGGGTGACAGGGAGGACTGATTTTGATTTTGAGTCGAAACCTGGGTTGTCTTATATGGAAACACATCTTCATTGTGTATAACATGTCTAGAAATGAGAACTTTATGAGTTCTCAGATCATAACACAGGACTCCCTTATATCCCATGGAATACCCCAAGAAAATACATTGATAAGATCTGGGTTCAAGCTTGTGAGCAGTATAGGGACGCAGCAAAGGATACACTGCAGACCCAAAGATTTTGAGAGAGAGTAAATCTGGATGGCCACCAAACAACTTATAATATGGAGATAGCATATTAAGAACTCGACTTGGCATGCGATTGATTAGGAATGCTGCATGAGTCACAGCATAAAACCAAAATGGAAGAGATAACCCAGCTGTAGTTAATAGAGCAAGAGTAGTCTCAATAAGATGCCTATTCTTCCTCTCAGCCAATCCATTTTGCTGAGGAGTATAAGGACAAGAGAGCTGATGAAGAATGCCTTAGAAGCTAGAAAACTTTTGAACATGTGACTAATATATTCACCACCACCATCAGATTGCAAAAACTGAACTTGAGCTTGATAATGAGTCACAATATAGGCATGAAACTTTATGAAAACAGATGAAACTTCTGATTTATTGATCAAGGGAAATACCCACATGTAGCGTGTACAATCGTCTATAATGGTGAGAAAGTATCTATAACCACCTAGAGCTGCAACATTGGAAGGGCCCCAAACATCTGTATGCAGCTTAGTAAATGGTCTAAGACTAGTGGTAGAAGAGGAAGAAAATGGCAATTTGTGCATTTTTCCTTGTAAACAAGAGTCACACATCTCAGTTGTGGAATCAACAGACAAAGGAATATTAGAAACCTTTAACATGTGATGAAGAACATCATTGGAGGAATGGCCCAGACGAAGATGCCACAGCTTGGTTTTGACTTGTTGACCCAAGAGTGCATGAGGTCTTGAATTCCCTTGTGCTGCTGGAAGTAGAGACAAGGCTTTATTGTTGGCTGCATCTTTATTTGCTATGACAGAAATTGAAGAATGCAAGGGTGACTTGTGAATTTGTGAAGGTTGAGGATGAACTTGTGGAATGGGATAGAGCCCTTTGTCACTCTGACCTTTGTACAGAATCCTGTGGGTTTGCTTGTCCTGCACGTATATGTGATACTCATCAAAAATAACATTGCAGTTATTATCCTTGCATAGTTGATACACAGATAACAGATTGGCTGCAAGTTTAGGAACATGATACACTTTATTTAAGTGTAAAGTGCCTGGTAAGGCTGATAAAGTAGAATGACCAATATGGTCAATGCTCAGACCTTCCCCATTGCCTATAGTAATCTTGTCTTCAGAAGAGTAAGGGGCAGATGCTTGCAACTGATGCACATTGGGTGTCATGTGATGGGAAGCTCCACTATCTGCTATCCATAAGTCATTTGGAGTGTAGGACAGATTGGCTGTCATAGCTTGAATAGACTGTGGAAGAGGAGCACCTTGGTATGCAAAGTTGGCTCGATGATAACAGTTCAATGCGATGTGTCCTTTCTTGCCACAGATTTGACACTCAGGTACGGCAGCTGGATGTGAAAAATGCCTTTCTTCATGGTGAGCTTCAAGAAGAAGTGTTCATGAAGCAACCTCAAGGCTTTGTCGATTCTCAATATCCTAATCATGTGTGCAAACTTCAAAAATCTCTCTACGGCCTGAAGCAAGCTCCTCGGGCATGGAATGCAAAATTCACAGGCTATTTACCTACCTTGGGATTTTCAGTTTCACACTCTGATCCCAGCCTGTTTGTGAAGAAAACTGAAGTTGCTGTTGTTATCCTCTTACTCTATGTTGATGATATAATCATCACAGGTTCTGATCCTTCACTGGTGACTTCTGTTATTCAAGCTCTTAGTGAAGTATTTGAGCTTAAAGATCTGGGAAAGCTCAAATATTTCCTTGGTCTTGAGGTGCAATACCATTCAGGAGGGAAAATATTTGTCAATCAAGCCAAATATGCTAGAGATCTCATCAAAAAGGCATCTATGGATACATGTAAGCCTTGTAGCACCCCTTCTAAACCTCACCATCAGGTCTTAAAGGATGAAGGTACTCCACTTCCAAATCCCACACTCTTTCGAAGCATTGTAGGTGCTCTGCAATACTTGACATTCACAAGACCAGACATTGCTTTTGCTGTCAACACAGTCTGTCAGTTCATGCATAATCCTACAGATGTTCACCTTAGCTTAGTTAAACGTATTATCAGGTACTTGCAAGGCACATTGCAGTTTGGTGTCACGTTTTCTCCAGGTTCCATGGTCCTATCTGGATTTTGTGATGCTGATTGGGCTGGTGATCCCAATACACGCAGATCCACCACAGGATATGTTGTTTTCCTCGGTTCCAATCCGATTTCTTGGTCCTCCAAGAAGCAAGCTTCTGTTTCTCGCAGCTCTACGGAGGCAGAGTATCGAGCACTTGCTCACTGTGCTGCAGATATCTCATGGATACGACAAGTCTTGTGCGATTTGCATATGATAATTCCTGAAGCTCCTCTCCTACACAGCGACAACTTGTCTGCTCTAGCTCTCAGTGCAAACCCTGTTTTTCATTCTCGAATCAAACATCTGGATGTGGACTTTCACTTCATTAGAGAACGTGTTCAAAGTAAAGATCTCATCGTCCAATATGTTCCCACAGATGAACAGGTTGCTGATATATTGACAAAAGGCCTTCATAGTCCAATATTCCTCAAACATTGCTCCAATCTCAGCCTTGGCTCTTCCCCAGCTGAGCTTGAGGGGGGGTGTTAACAATATATGAGCTGGATATGAGCTGGAGAGTGGTCACGTGCTTCTCACATGAGAGTTAGTTAGGCTTGTTAGTTAGGCTACTTAGTAGAAGTTGTCAGCTATATAAACATCAGATTACGCTTTGTTTTACTTCAGCTAGAATTGTAACAGAGTTTATAGAAATACAGATCTCTCTCTCTCTCTCTATCTTTCTCTCTTCAACTTTCTCTCTCAAATACCCAAAACCTAACTTTCTTTCCTTCATGGTTATCACTTCTGGCCCAAATTTATTAGAGACTTAAAAAATAAGGTGGTGGGTCAATGGAGAAGGGAGATTAGTGGCTTAAAATGGATTGGAAGGAGCTTTCATTCTATGACCAGCTGTGAACAAGTGGCAATGCCACAATAACATGTAATGACAAAATTATGTGGATCCTTTTGGTCTTCTAGATACTGAGGGAAGAAATCGCATCCCTTGCCTCACCCCAAGCTCTCCACTCCCTGTCTACCCATCCTATCATTGTCGTGAAAATGGCATCTAACCATGGCCAGAGGAATGACATCTAATCCTTTGAGTTTGAATTCCCCTAATGATACATTAAATAGTTTAGAATATCTTTGTTATTAAAAAAAAGATGTTTAAAATAATGTTGATTATTTCCTTTCTTAAAGCTACAATATTTCGATCCTTACAGTTCTTGTTAGGGCTGGCTTCAAAGTAGTACAACTCGATCTTTGGCCAAAACTAACAACCAAGCCTCCATTATCGGCGAGCCATCCTCGCGGACTAACGTCAAATCATCCAAAGCTTCCATTGGCTTGGCTCGGTTTTGGTGAGATCCAAGTCGAGAGAAAGAGAGAAGAAATCAGTGCAACGAGAGAGAGAGAGAATTAGGTTCCTATAATTAATTTGAGAGAAACCTTTAAATATCTTGGTATATATTCAAGATGGATTAGGCAAGAATTAGGTTTATATTATGTACTGTTTTTTTTATAAAAAGAGGTAAGTTATCTTGAATGAAATGACATAGAAGTATACAAAAAGTGATTGATTTGTAAATAGAGGTTTGTAGAATTGCAAGCTCCTTGAAATATTATTTCGCCTCTTGTAGGAGTCTTGTAATTATACTGGCGTCTACTTCACCAAGAAAAGATATATTAGAAACGTGGTCAGACAATAAACGTAACAAGAAAAAAACTGAATGGTTGGGAAAATCCCAACAGAACCACATGTGTACTTGCATTAATTGATGCTTGAGGAACACCATCAACTGAAATTGAAGTGTAGCTACCAAAAGAGACATTTCCATAAATGGTAATGAAATTAAAAACCTGAAAGCACAGAGACCAAATCAAACGTCACAGGTAAAGACTCCAAAGTAGTACTGCCCACGTTCTGTATAAAAGGACCACTCCAAGACTAAAATTCTCCTCCCTTTGTCTTTGGCTTTGCCTGTATTTGAGGAAACCGAAAACGATGGCGTTTGGGAGTAGAACGGAGGAATGAGAAGGAGTGGGAGACAGAATGCGAACGCTTTGCGACGTGTGCGAGGGCGCTGCTGCCATCGTTTTCTGCGCAGCTGACGAGGCCGCTCTTTGCCGTTCCTGCGACGAAAAGGTTCTTCATCTGCAATTTTATTTATGCAAACATTGACTTACTATTTGACATTCATGGTTTTGGGGAATTTTGAATTTGGGTTTTGGGATTGGGTTGCTTTTTATGCTTCCAGTGATCTTAGCATAAAAATTTGCACGTTTTTGGAATTTGGGTTTTGCAAAGTATTTTTGTCTTGATTGCTTTACCATGTTTGAAAAGTAAAAAGCTATAGCAACTGCTTTGTTGCCTTGCTTCTATGATGTTGATTTCATCATTGTAAGCTGAATCACTTGTTGTTGTTGTTGTTGTTGGTTTATACTTAATCCATTGACTTCGTCCTCTTACTTGATGTAGTTGTCGCCTGCTCAAATTTCCCTTTTTGGCTGTGCTTAATTATGGTATATTGTTGCCAGAACCCAAAGATGGGGAAACTTAATTAGTTCACATAAATGATGAATTTTGAGATGTTGGTAAGAGTAGTGATTGTGGGATTCTATTGAATGTAGTGTGTTAGTTTCAAATATCATGAAACGTATACGTATTGAATAAAAGCTTTTAGCAGGCATATGGCACCATCTGCTCTTTGTATCTTATATAATTCACAAACTATAGTAGAAGCATTATTTTGTTCTTTTGTGTTGGAATCGCAGGTCCATATGTGTAATAAACTTGCCAGTAGACATATACGGGTTGGGCTAGCTAGCCCCAGTGACGTTCCTTGCTGTGATATTTGCGAAAATGCTCCTGGTATGCAAGACTTTTATGTTTCCAGTTTTTGTGAAAATATCAATGTTGAAATTATGTAGAAAGATTTTGAAGATTTCTCCTTCCTGTGGGCACATGTATGTGTAGCCTTCTTTTACTGTGAAGTAGATGGTAGTTCCCTTTGCCTGCAATGCGATATGATTGTACATGTTGGTGGTAAAAGAACCCATAGGAGGTATCTCCTTTTCAGGCAGAGAGTTGAGGTTTGTTCCTCTCTACTGGGGAGTTCTGGTTAAGGTTTATATCTGGTTTATAGACCTCCTGAGATTATTTCCTTTCTCTTGGGCATTTCTCTGTAGTTTCCAGGGGATAAGCCTGGCCGTTCAGAGGAACTAGGGCTTCAACCACTTGACCAAAAGGAAGTAAGAAAAGACCATATTCAGCCACCTAGTTTAAGTATAAGAGAGAATCAACAGAATTGCAGTGCCTCTCCAGTTGCAGTCCTAGACAACAATATTGTTGGTGACTACAAGATGGACAATAGATTGATTGATCTTAATACCAGGCCCCAAAGAATGAACGGGCAAGCTTCAACTAGCCCGGTATATATTTTTCCCATGTTGACCTCAGTATCTGGTTCTTTAATATTGTACTTTTTGTCTTTTTATGACATTCATTATTGGATTTCTGTTTGACTGTTGTGAACTGTGTTCTGATCCCTCAGTTATTTGAAATTTATAAACATTTTGGGTTATCAAAACAAGAATTTTCTTGCCATTATATTTTAGGAACAGGGTTTGGAAGTTCAAAATGGTGTGAATGATGAATCTGCAAGTGTTGTTCCTGTTGGGTCCTTCAAAAGATAGCCTGAAAAGTGACCAAGGTGCCTTTTACATATCTCCTTATCCTCGTCCATCTGTTTTGTATTTTCTCAATTTTCTAGTATGAAGTTGTCATTGTTACTTATAGCTCAGGAAGGTATTCTAGCATTGAGTTTGATTTTTTGAAATTCAGACCTAAAAACAAAGAATTGTTCGGATCATTTGTGTATTGACAAGCGCACATAAAATACATGGCAATTTTCAATAGTTTTTGCTTTCAAAATGCTAAAAAATGTATGGAACCTTTTTCTCAAATTGGGTCACTGCCAAAGGTCGATTTCTTACAAAGGGAAAAAAAAAGTTTACAAGTAAAATCTTTGGTCCACCAGCCCCAGCACCCACTACCCACTACATGTGACTAGATGCTATTTAGAAATAAGGCCATTTTAGAGACTTTCAACCAAAAAAACAAAAAAACAAAACAAAACAAGGCCAGTTTTAGAGACTTAATACTATTATGCTCTATATTTCCATTTGATATCATACCTCCTTGACATGAAGATACTGTCAATTTTAATATCATAAGAAAGTATTTGTATGAATTTTAAAGAACTTTATACAACCTTTTGCAATTATTATCATTATAATACCTTTTCCACTTCCCCAATTATTTATTATATGATAATGCATGGGCAAAATTGGATCCTTACTAACATTTAATTACTAAATAGAAAGCACATTTCCTTTCACCTTTAATTTTTTTTTATAACCATAATTTTACTTTGAATGCACAAAAAGAAAGCATATATATAAATGGGGGATATTTTAAACAAGAAGGGGTTATCTTACATAATGAACTTCAGTTAATAAATTAAAGTAATGTAATGGAGTGGTTAAGGTAGTCTTTGCTCTAGGTATCCCCATCCATTTATGCCAACACCCACCATATTAGCTCTTGACCTACTTTAATTGCTAGCAGAAAACAATAGTACTTAGGCTTAAAAATCCATTTTTGGGCAATTTAAACGGTTGTTTTTCTCCTAGAACTTGGATGATATGTCGGAAACGAAAAGGATGGTTGTTTTTCTTAACAGTTGCTATTTACTGAAGAGAGTAAAAGGCTACATCCTCTTTGTTTCAGGAAAAACTTAGAGGCTTTCTCCCCTTTTATGAAAAATTGGATATGGTTAATGTGCCTTTTAATGTTGGAAAACAACCAGGTTTCGGCATTGCTGTTTGGTTATTTGTGGGATTCTAGCTCTGGTATTGGTAACAAGTTTTTGCTTTTAATTGGTATGTGGATACGTGGAACTTCTGAGGTTGTGAGAACCACTCTGCATGGCTTATAAAAACTTGAGTAGAGACCTTTTCAAGGAGAATAAAACATTTTGGTCTTAAAAGTTGAGTTAGTCCTCCTAAATAACCGAATGCTAGTCTGGTGGCAGATCTTAAGAGATTTTTGTTTGGTATTTTTTCTTAATTCCAACTATGTTGAGCGACTCATGGTGTGTCTTTAAAACCAAACTGAATGTGAGCTGTCATCTTCTCCCTCCAATTTGTAAACTACCCTTTCTATCTTTAAAGTTTTGGTGGAAATAAACAGGTGGAAATTGTATTGGCTTTCCTGTTATACTATTGCCACGACCAAACAAAATATATGTCACGGATTAGAGTTTTGGGGAAGTAGGGAAATTAATGTCTTATGATGCGATTATCCGGAATATGTAACTCTACTTGTTTTGATATCGGTTGCGTGTGGACATAAACAACTTCTTTTAAGAATGAAGTCAAGATGTCGCTGTATTTTTATGCTGCCAGCCTATTTGTATTTTTGATGGTTTTATGTATTCATTAATCTAACGTGATTTTCTTTTTCTTTGTCAACAAAATTGTCTGAAAAATTTACGAACCCTTCTCTGCTTCTACTTTGTGACTGCAGATGTTCTGGACAATTACTGTTTCATGATGCTTGTCAACTCAAGTACTTGTAACCTTCTTCGTACATTTCTTTCGTTTTCTTTGGTTCAGGATCAGTCTGTCACATTCCTTGTGCAAAGTAGATTAGATGAAGAAAGTATCTACTTTTGTGTCAAAACATTGTTTCTAGTTTGAAAGAGAGAAATGAAAGTTGTTATTACTATAGTTTTCCCAAAGTGTTTGTAATCAAATTTGAATATCGTTGTTGACATTGGTCTTACTTGCCCTTATATGACATTTTGAACAAATCTTAGAAAAGCAAATGTGAATTTGAGCAAAAGCTTGTACCTAAATAGTAGCATTAGAATCATAGTAGGCTACTTAACTATGCCTAATTCTGTAGTTTAATGCTCCCCCAAAAACTCATATGAATTGTTTTTTGATGGTCTTGGAGTCTCCCAGCCCCTGTATGTCTTTGAATTCAATCCCAAAGAAAATGTAAAATGCAAACACTTCTACTGTGAGCATCAAAGTACTCTATCTTTAAGTGTTTTAATCACGATAGGTCTAATTAATCAGGATTAGTTGCTTAACGGAGTGTTTATACACGCACAAAAGGCAGTCCAAGGAGGTCCTTAGTTGAAGGCTTAGCATAATGAGAATCGCGTCATTGGGATTTCTTTACGATGCGGTCTGATGATTCGAACCGTATTGGTTAAGTGAATTTAAGTGGGAGAGTAATAGCTAAAGAAAAGAAAAGCTAGCAATTATATGGCCATGAACAAAACAGCTATGCACTACATAAGATCAAGCGGGCGCTGAAAGTTGCTTTTTATTCGGGGTTGAGGTTAATTTATGAACCGAAAATGCAAATTTCAGGCATTAAAGAATCTGATTTATAACTACCGGCTAACTCATCATCAAGAAGCTTATTAACTTGCTAAAAAGTACATGGAATGTTCATCAACAAAAATAGTCTTCATGGCTATAAATCATTACACACATTTAAGAGAACCTAGTCTCATTCCTCCATCAACATCAACACCATCAGCTGCCTTTTGTTCTTCATCATTTATAGCTTTGGTACAGATGACTTAGTACACGTATCCCTTGACGAACAACTCTTTCTTTGCCTCCTCTGACTCTCCCTCTCCGGTGTACTTGCCAAGCTGTGCAAGTGAGTTGGCCTTGGCACGAAGGAGCAGAGCATCCTGAGCTGCCTTCACGTTCTCCTGCCTGCCTCCCCATGTCTTCAGGCAGGTGTTTTGGAGAGCTCTGGCATAGGAGAATGACACATGCCATGGGTTTGTTGATTGGTTCATTGCGTTCAAGTTCAGGGTTGCCTCAAGCTCAGATTGTCCACCGGACAAAAACTGCTCAACAAGACAATTCCGTCAAGATCAGTACATGATATCTTGTCATCATAGAAATAATAAATCAGTGTTAAGTTTTTAGAAAATCTTTATGATACTTGCCATGATCCCGGGGACGGCTGGGGGGATTCTCCTGTGGAGGAGCTTGAGGGTGTAGTCTGCAACCTGTTGAGGGGTGGCTCTTTCCTTGGCCTCAGCACCAGGAGTAACCATGCTTGGCTTGAGGAGGATACCCTCAAACAAGACATTGTTCTCAGCAAGGTAGAAGAAAACCTCGGCCCAAACCTTCAGGGCGACTTCAAAAGTCCTGTCAATGGTGTGTTCACCATCAAGCAAAATCTCTGGCTCTACAATTGGGACCAAACCATTGTCCTAAACAATCAAGAAGCAAAACCCTTATCAGAAACACATCCTAACTAGACAGAAAACACCAACCCGGTTGTCTAATTAGCAATTTGATACTTGTCAATAAATTTTGAAAGCAAAACTTTCCAAGTAGCAAAACTACTATTGACTGATGACCAGTTAAAAAATACAAATATTGTCTGCATAGACATTAGCTCTCTTACTTGGGCAATAGAAGCGTAGCGGGCAAGACCCCATGCTGCTTCCTTCACTGCAAGAGCTGATGGCCCGTTGGGAATGCTCACAACAGTACGCCTAGTTCATTAAAGTTGGAAAATATGTTAAAATTCTGTTTTCATCAGTTCACCTTATTATGATATGACCTAAATTTTTGCCAGATTAACATGGGGATTTTAGATTTGATCCATACCATTTGGCGAAACGAGCTCCCTGTTGGTAGTAGGCAGCTGTGCGAGAGGCAAGACCATCAAGACCTTGGCACCATGACTCATCGTTGGAACCAGCTAGGGGCACCAGACCCTGTTGTTATCATGATAAAAACGTGCAGCTACAATAAGATTTATGCCCTATGTTTTCTTCAAAGTATGCTTGAAGCTCCTTAGGTATGTATGTATTTTCATTTCAGTGGCTTACCTTGTCGACTTTGATCCCGGGGACGATGCCTTGCTCAACGAGCACATCAACGATCTTCTTACCATCGATGGTGGATTGGTAGAGAGTCTCCTCAAAAAGAATGGCACCAGAGACGTACTGGCCAAGGGCAGGGGCTGATACAAGGAGTGTACGGTAGGCTTGGCGGTTAGCCTCGGTGTTCTCTAACCCAATTGAGGCAAGACGCTTGCCACAGGTTGCATTTGATTCATCCATGGCCAAGATACCACGGCCTGGGGATGCAACAGTTTTCTACACCCAAACCGAACCAATCATCATCAGTATTCAAACCTCAACAAGCTATGCAAGTTTAAGGATACTATTTTCTCTACTAACATTACAACATGTTATCAATAGTTCAAACTGACAGTTTAGTTTTGGCAAACTAACATTTCCCATAAGATTTTTAGATTTTGTTGGGGCTAAGAGACTATACTTAGATAAGAGCAGAGCAAGACAAAAAGGCATATGCATATACTTTCTGGAGAGCATAATTTATAATAATGTACAAATCATATGGCAAATAAAATGTTGTGAAACTTACAGCGGTCTTAACAAGCTCATCAGCGTAGGAACTGGCACGAATGGTGAGACCAGATGGGGTGGTGGGGAGGCATCTCACCACTGAAGAGGCTGAGGGCTGACGGAGAGTCTGGCCTTTCACCCACTCAGATTTGTCGAGGACTGGAGAAGACTTGAGGAGAGAAGCAGAAGCCATTGTTAGCTGCGAGAGTAGCAGCCTAGTGAAGAGCAGTTAATATTATCTTATCTCCTCTGGCAAAGCTCTCGCTCTTTGCCACACATGGGCTCACTCTCTGTATTTATAATTGTCTTGTGTATAACAAAGATGTCTAATTTGAGGCTGTTGTGCGAGGACCAATACTGCTTCGCCATGTGGATGATAACTTGCTGACTTGGCCGGCTGCATACGTGGTTCAGACATGAGGGTTTTTGCCCACCTTGTAAAAATAGGCCGAAATATTGTCTTGGAAAACTTATGATATTTATTTTTCTTCTGTTTAGTAAAAAGACAAATGCATGACGCTCACATTGTGAAGAGTCCAAAATGGAAAGTAAATACGCGGTTGTTATGATCTCTCTTGCTTGTTTTTTCCATACTTACTGACAAATGGCTATGGTTTATTAGTAAAGTTTTGATGTTGGCCAAAAACCACATGGACGACCGATAGCATTACACGTCAGCTACTCCACATGATGGGGGTCATGATTTTCCTTGCCAGTCTAAAGGCCCTAACCAACTAGCAGATGCATGGTTGGTGGTGCACAATGGCAGTGGCAATGAGTGGTTTTGCTGATTTGCACAAACAGCATCATCTAGCTCTTGCCTCTCCATGACATATTTTGGTAAGATGTTGAAGTAGAGTCAACAAATAAATCAATCATCCTCTAACATGGGAACTAGACTGATGGAAGAAAAGAATTATTTGGGCATCAGGTAACCCATAAATTATGAAACACTGTGAAGACAAAACCAGAGTTTCCAAAACTGCAATCCTTAAAACTTCCCCGGTCTTAAACCGTCATCCATGTTTCAGTGAAAATTTGAGACAACAAGAAGCCAATACTCAACAGCAGAACAATGATAACGGCAAATTAAACTTCTGGTATATATATATATATATAATATGAATATGTTATCTGGAAATTTGAACCAAAGACAGGTCTGCAATCCCAGCAATTAGAGCATCAACCGAATCTACTTTCAAATTTTTCCACACATCAGAATCGTCGAAAGTTGGTGGGAGCGGTTGAAGTGAACTTTCTTCAAGGGCCTTTTCCAACTGCCTAACAAGATCATCTTCCTCTGCTGGAACATCCAAATCCCAAACCCTGAAAATATCCTCAGTTGAAGGCTCTATCTCAGATACTGTAGAAACAACATTGGCTGCTAACTCAAGGTTTCCAGTCACTCCAAGGTCATCATCACGGTAACCTGGCAAGAATGGATTTCCCGTAAAAGTTGATGACTGCAAATTATTAGCATCCTCATCGGTGGGCATATCATCATCTCCACTCTCTGCGTCTTCATTAATGGGAAGCAGACTCCTTTGGGTTCTTCTTTGGAAGCGTTCTGTATCCGCCCCCTCACCGGAAGGAAGTGCATAATAGCTGAGTGGTTCAGGCTGAGAATTAAGGATTTCTAGCAGGGCACCTTTCAGAGAAGACCAGTCATCATCCAAAATATCAGATTCACTAATCAGACAGGAATCAACCCAAGCACTATCTTCTGGAGAAAGTACCTCTCCTTTCTGAACAGAATCTACAATAAGAGAAGGAATAGTGCTTTCCATCACCTCATCTCCAACATCCATGGCTACAAATTTGTGGGAAACAGTAAGTAGAAATAAGTACAAGTAACACCTAATTGTTGCAAATGCAAAACAATTTATGCTGACATGTGAATGTGAATATATTCCGTCAGTATACAGGTTTATATACATGTTCACATGCAAATTTTCATGTACCTGCTCAATTCTGACATGAAAGTTTAGAGCCAAAAAAAACACCCAAACAGAAAAAGATAAAAGCTCCTCGTAAAAAATGCCGAATGATAACAAAAACCTAGTTTCCAATCATTTTGGACCAAAGTCAGTATGTTGGTTCAACATCATCTGAAACAACCTTTCATGCTATACCCAAGCATGGTTTCATTCATGATATTCAAATATTCATGTAATAAACAAAAGAAAATACAGTATAATCAGACATAAAAGTTCATACTGATGGAAGAAACAAAGCCAACAGATGATATAAACAGCTAATTAACAATGCATAAGATAGAATCGTAGCACTCAGGGTGACTGAACCAAATCTGTTACGTTAGAATTGAAGACATATATGTTTCTTCTGCGAGGAATTATTTTGAATATAAGTGCAACTTCCTAGAAGGCAAACAAACCAAGCAAGAAGCGGAGTAATGGATGAGGAATGGACTTTTCTACATACAAGCTAATTTTCCCGAGAATTCAACCTTGCAGTAAAAACACCTCACACTAACAATTTGTTTGTGTTTTGCAAGAATGTCCAACTTTATCAGTGAAACACATTGATAACCCAAAAGATAAATGTAATCTACTCAATAATCAAACCTCAATAATTACCTTCAAGAACAAAACCTTCATTTTGCCTCATAAGTATAAAGCTCTATGTTGAAACAAAGGGAGACAAAGGTTTTCAAGCATTTCGATAAAACTACTCATTCTTGTCAAAACGCCAAAACAAAAATGATCCAAGCAAACCATTCACATATAATCATACGCAAAAACATATATATGAATATATTACTACAAAGTCCCCATCTAGTCAGGTATCCCTCAAACAACTTATTTGAGGGACAACTTGTGGGTCCACTCCGTCTAGTATTTCAATGATCCGATCCGTCTAAACTTTAAGTCTTCATTAAGAGATCATCTTTAAAAAAAATAGACAAATTATAAACCATTAAAACATCTAATTGTGATGAAGTAAATACACGAACAAGGAGCTTTCAACAAACACTAAAATGACTATCATTTGATCAACTGGTTAAATGATTTTTGATTTAGGTGATCATGTAAATGAAGATTTAACAAATATATGGTTTGCATCGTTGAACTACAATGCAGAGCGGGCCTAAAAGAGTGTCCCTCGAATAAGGTCTGAGGGATACTCAATTGAAACTCCCTCTATCACTATATACCCTTTTCTGCTTTGTATATATTTAGCTTCTGTGTTCTGCTCTGCACTAAGTTAACACAGATTTCAAATTAAACAATTTTGGGTTTTCATTGCCAGATGTATATGTAAACAGAAAATAAAAAATCATAATGTAAACACAAACAAAAACAGAACTCGCTCATGTTAAGATCATACAAACTGTCAAGGAACAAACTTTAACGCAAGTCTAAGCCCTAAGGGAGGGAATTCCAGGAATTCGAAATTAATTATCAAAGAAGACAACGAAAATTGTAGGAGCGTACCTTGTGCCATTGAAAACCCTAACTTGAGAAGCTGTGATGAACAGGAGGAAGACAAAGATGAAACCTTTGGAAGGCAGACGCTGAAGAAACGAATAAGTCCGGCGTTTAGTGCTTATCAAGGTTTTTATTTCATATGAAAAGCGAACAAGGTAAATACAAAATTATGTGATTGTATTTTGTATTTTCGGACAACTAAATAAAAATGCAGTTATTGTATTTAAACTATAAAAAAAATACTGAAAGGAACCAAAGAAAAACAAAGTTGAGTTAACTTGATAAGTGTCAAGACCCTGTTTGTTTTGAGGAGAAACTCATCTTCAATTTCAAGGAGTCAAGAACATATTACATATGCTTAACACCTGGGCTTCATTTTGTGCCGCCTTTCAATTCCGGAAAAATTTGGAGTTTGTGTTAAAATAGTTATTTTCACAGCTTTTATTTCGGGATAACTCCTTCCTCCTCATATAGTGTCTTTTTATTGTCCTTATGGTTCCCTCTTTGTTATCCTTATAACATATTTTTGTTGGGGCAAATTTCCCAAAGAGTAAAGAACTAGTTCTGCCCTTGTGTTGGGGCAAATTTTGACTCTTCCCAATCTAACTAAAATAACGCTAAGGAAGATCCCAAGTTCCATTTTCCTCTCCCCTATATCGTTTGTATGCCCCAAAAAAAAAACAAAAACAAAAACAAAGAAACAACGCAGCCTGAAAGTCATCCAAATCCAAAACTACTTTTCTTGCTGGGTCAGGCCCAAATTGCAAGCCCACGTTACTTACAAACCCTCTCCTTTTGTTTTTTGGTTACAAAAACCCTCTCCTTCATTGAACAACAAACACACACAACAACAACAACCAAAAAAAAAAAAAAAACGAAACCCTTCTCTTTCTTTCCCTGCTGAGGTTTTAGGTCCATATTCCATAACCAAACAGAGATGGGGGAGAACAAAAGCAAAGATGGTGGCAAAACGAGAAGCGAAAGCGAGCACTGTGCCTCCACTATCTTCGCCTCTAACTTGCCCTACTCTTTCATCAACTCTCAGGTACTTTCTCTTTCTCACACCCCATTTTGCTCCTGTCTTTCGTTTCTTTACTGAAATAGAATAGTTGAATAGTTGCATTACAATCTGTTTATATGATTGCTGTTCTATTTGTTCTTTAAGTTGAAATTTTCTGTGCTGCTTTAGCTTTAGTAATGAAGGCTTTGTTTTTCTTTTAAACCTCAGCTGGAGGAGACATTCAACGACGTCGGACCAATTAGGCGGTTCAAAATACAAAGGTAGCTTTAGGATCATAAAAGGCTTCAAACTACTTAGAGATGTTATGAGGAAAGTGAAAGCTTCTAATTGACAAGTTCTTTACCTTGATCTCAATAGTCTTAATCTAGACTATTTGACAAACTGTATTATCTTTTGGATTTTGAATAATTGTATTGAATTATATTATTGTCATGGCTATACAATTTCAGTTGGTTATATATATTTATTTTAGACTTGTAGTTAGTGACTCTTAGGTAGAGGCTTCGTTTGTTGGAACTTAGTGAAGATGGGGATTTTGGCCAATTTGTTTATGCATCTTTCTATGGTTGTAAGAACCCCAGCTAAACATAAGAATAGAAATGCAGAACCCCAACATAACTTGTTGGTTTTTGTAGGGACGAGACATGATAGCAGGTCAAGGTCTAATGGTTTTATGGGGCTGTGGGTAAAACATAAAACAAATTTGTCATCTCTTTGTAAGATGGAGGTGTTGTTGTCAACATTAGGTAGAAACTGTAGAGGTTTCATTTGAAAGCTTGGAAGCAAAATACTGAATTTTTTTTGTTGTTTAGAGAAATGAGAGAAGCAGAGTAGCTGAAGATCCTAATCTTGTATTTTTTGTTGTTTAGAAAAATGAGGGTTTAAATAAGCAAGAGAGAGGTACGTGAAGCTAAACATATGTCAGAATAGTTCCCAAGATCATCGCACTCTCCCATTGATTTTAAGAAAATTAAAGTCATTTGTCAAAATTTGAAAGCTTTTAATTTTTTTAAATTGTATTTGAAAGCTTTTAATTTAAAGGTGAACTAGTTTGACACTGTTCTCTAACTGCATTTGAACATAGACAATAAGCTGTTTTGGGAGCATTCAAAACACAAGTGAAATCCACCATAAAAGCTGGCCACCCTTGCCATGTAGTTAGGTGTCTAAGTGTTTGAAAGGAACATTTTGAATATTTCACCCTATTTTTCTTGGGCCAGATCAGTGAGTGCATGAGTCTGGTTAAGAATGTAAAGACCTGAGCTCAGTTCTATTGATTTTTAATGCTTCATATATATTGTCAGTATATATTATACAGTATATGAGGTCTTATAACGTTGAATTATTACCGTTTTAGGGAACTCAAGCAAATTTCGTCCTGGCTATCAAACAGGCCACGATAGACCTTGAATCCAAACCAGACCTCAAAAGAACCTCACACATTTTTCTAAGAAGTGACTGCAGTCAAGCCTGATTTCCACCTTAGCTTGTTGAAATTTTTGAGATCAAAGTTCATCTTGAATTTGGCTGTGATTGTTGACTATAATGGCTGATGGATTGAACTACTTTCATTACACATGTCATGCAGGAGTGTTTGCAAGCAATTGTCAGCCAAAAGGCTCAAAACAAACAATGGTTTGTGTTCCTCAAGAAGTACCCCACTGTGAGTTCTCCGGTTCGAGGAACTAACAAGGTGGAAGGTCTGTAGGTGGAGGCAAGACAGAGTGATCTGAGTCTTTCCCATTTTCCACTATGAATGCAGTCTTCAAACCCCAACAGGTATGGAGCACCAAATGACAGTGCATGAACCAGACACCTAAGATACCATTAAAAAATATTTATAAAAAAAAGAAGAGAGATTATTCTGGCTTAATTAGTAACTTTGAAGTTTAATGTAGCATGCTATTTGGTGAGTTTGATGTGTTTACCTGGATTATCAGCCCTGAACCTCATGGCAACCCAACCACCGGCAGGAACTCCAATTGTGTTTCTTTCGGGAGGATCCATCAAATTATACTTTGCCGGGTCCTTTTTGGGGTCAAAGTTCCCAACTCCGGTCCCAACAACAAAGAAATTGTAACCATGAAGGTCGAAAGGATGGGACTCCACTGTGAGAAGATTGGTGTCTTGTACCACCAACTCAACTGTTGAATTGAAGGCAAGTTTGCTAAGCCGGGTGCCTTGTTTAGTGCCAACTGCCAAGGTTGGCAGTGATTGGTGCACCAGTGTAATTGAAAGGTGTTGGAGGGCGGTCTGGGAAATCTGTGGTAAATACTCCCTTGGTGTTGAAATAATGATCTTGAAGCAGCCCAATTTGGGGCATCACAAATGTGATATTGTTTAAAGAAGCAGTGAGCTGTGTTCCATTCAGGCAAGTGGTGCATTGGTTGATTCCCAACCCGATCGTGTAAAAGAGATGTCGATCAACTTTAAGAGGTACACTGGCCTGGAACTGTGCTGTGTTTAGACTTCTTAGCTTGGCATTGAAGCTCAATGCAAAAGCTGTGTTATTGAGTGCCGGAAGTTGGGGAAGAACTGGCTGCACAGTATTTGGGATGCCTTTGTACTGCAGTATTCCAGTGGCAGTTTTGTTGTCAATGGAAACCGGTGCGTCCATGAATGGCCTAGCAGCCATGAAATATCTTCCGGGCACTTGGTTGGCTTGAACGAGAACATTCGTGGTCTGGCCTGGTGCTATTAGTATTGCTTGAGATGTGAATGGTTTGGTGTAGACTGCATCAATTTCTACCACTGTCAAATTGTGACCAGCAATGGCAAAGAATAGCTCATCATTGAGTGCAGCATTGATGATTCGTAGCAGATACGTCTTTCCCTGTTCAACCTCCAATGCATAGGTATCTGAGATAGCAAAAACAAAAAGGGATGAGAATGCAAAGTCTCATTTTTCATGTCCAAATGGCAGTGCCATAAAACAAAAGTAGTCTCAGAACATCTAGTGTCATAGATGGAAAAGTTCTCGCATACAATGAGTATATACAACGTAGCTCTCACAATTACTAGTTGCACGTCCACCATGTGCATTGTATAAACTCATTGTAGGCAAGAACTTTTCTACAGAAGGCAGTGGCTTACGTTTTTCAGAACATGGAAAGAGAGGCCCTGGCTTCCCATTGATGGTGTGTGCATCTGACATATTTGGTGGCAATCCCAGTTTGTTTCCTTGTTTAACAACCTCATCGACGTCGTTATTCCACCATTCTCCTACACCTTTCACAAGAAACAATACAATCATTTTCTGCATAAACTCTAAAAAAATTCTGTATATAGTTACAAATCTCATAGTTGCACTAACTCACCTAAGACAATATTAGCCTCCTTGTATGGCTGAGGAAATGGAAAACCAGTCCCTTGTTTAGGCAAGATGACAATTGCTCCATACACAGTGGCTCGTAGCCAGAAAATATGTGCATGCCACCATAGAGTTCCTCTTTGCCCTGTTATAGTAATATTGTAGGTGTAACTTTGCCCTGTCTTAATAAGACATTGAAGAGTTCCTAACAATGTTAAGCTTTTTTCTATGGATAGCATTGCAAAATGCATTACCTTGTTGTTGGGCCTGGCCCAAAAGCTAATGCCTTAAATTGCAGCCACAGTGATAATGGGTCGAAATCAATTGAAAAGAAATGGCGATGGACTCTCATTTGATTTCTGTGGTTGCTATTGACCTAATTGAAAAAAAAACAAAAACAAAAAGGGGTGATCTTGAATTGTTGATCTAAATCGAGATGCAACACTAATTAAATTATTAATTGAATCCTGCAGAAAACTTTGAGCTAGACAAAAATAAATAAATTTTATTTGCTTGGAGGTTTTTCATAAGACAATGTTCTTGACCCAAACCATCTTCCACCATGAACCCCCTACCCAACCAGGAGCCACACATATTTTTATAATTTTGCAGAATGGGACAAAATTCGGGCACATTGTCAATTTGTCACTTTATTTTGTTAAACATAAATAAATAAACACAAACAAGAAAAATGACTATTTATGAGAATGGCATGAATACGAACCTACCGTACAGTACAGAGCCGGATGTTATGGGACCAATTAATATTATTGGTGGCAATTAAAATCACAAACAAACTATCTTTTGGTTGCACTTTAAATCTTGGTAGGTCACAAATAATGCAATCAATGGCTCAAGAAAATGTTGGTCTTCTACTATTAGTGCTAGAGACTTCAATAATATTAAGTTTAGCTCTTAGTAGGTGCAATTTTTTTTTCGTTGACTTAAATGTGTTTCTATTGAGTTGAGAGTTCTCATGGATGTTATGTGTCTAAAGTGATTAGGTAGCGTAATAAGAATATGACAGAGCTTCGATTGAGGAGTTATTTGAGGGGCAGTTTTGTAGGGTCCATTTCACATTGTATTTCAAAGATCTTAACGTGCTATCTTTTAGGTATTACTAAAAAATCATATGTGCAAAAAATCACTTGAATTTGAAACCATTTAACTATTCAATTAAGTGGTTGTTATTTTAGTGTTTTGTTAAAGTTTGCCCATTTTGTTGGTCACAATTAGATGTCTTAATGGTTTTCAATTTGCATAATTGTCTGCAAGGATAATTTATGAATGAGAAGACTTGAAATAAGGATGTTTCAGATTGTTGAAATAAGAGTTGTAGTTGATCTCACAAAGTGTCCCCCCTCAAATGAGATTTTTGAGGAATTTTTCAATAGAAGGAGACTGTATATAAACACATAAATGTTATAAATTATCGAACTCATAGATGCAACAAATAAAATAAGGAAGAAACCTCGACCATGATGTAACCCTAATATTCGATAAAATAAGCCACAAAGTCAAATTATGAAATATCGATTAATGCAAATAATTTGTTTGTTGTTAATGAGCCTAAAAACCCTAATCATTCCCTCACAAAGGAACAAGACCCGTGTTGTTCACGAGAGACATGGGAGTTTTCAGTTTTCATGTGTTCATCTACAAAGCATCGGAGTCCAGACAAACCTTTTTCATTAATTTATTGAATCAATCAATACCAAGAAAAACAAAATAAAGAGAAAAATAAATGAATTAAATTCCAGGCAACATTATTTGGCCTCATGAGTATTCTTTTTGTGGACTCTAACTTCACGTGCTGTACATACTTTTTCTTCTTTTTTCTTGTTTGATTTTCGATTTCCACATGGGGGATTACATGGTTTGTCTAATTAGTTTGGGACATGGGGGATTCATTGATCTGACATATATGAGAAATGGGAGAAATTATTTGTTCCAGAGTGAAAAATTTATTGGAATAGAGTGAAAAGATTGTATTTTATTCTTCTTCTTTTTTTTTTTTTTGGGGAGAAATAAAAACCATATATATTGAATTTTACATAACAAACCTTTCTTTATTCTCTGTAAAATGTCACACGAAATTTTTGTGACTGAAAACCTATGACAGTATAATTCAAATTCCAAAGACTAAGTAACAAGCCTCTTCTCTCTTTGCTGTCAAGATGAGAGACATCTTTGTTCTTTCCCTATTTGTCAAATCCTGATATGGGTTATTTACAAAAACAAAAAAATGACCTGTTCTTGACCAAGTATCAATGTGTGCTAATTAGGATCGGGATTAGCCACAAAGTATGCCAAAACACCAACAAATGGTGCATTGATGTAAGTGGTTGGCTCAGATTTCCTAAAATCCGCACGATCATCGTTATAAACATCATCTTCTCCAGGACCTCCCACAAGGGCACCCACAAGCACATTAGGGTTAGGGCTTGAGGAGTTGAAGTAGACCGAGCCTTCCTTGCAAGCAATGGGTTGGGGATGGTCCTTGATTGATGGCAATGAAGAGCCACGATGATGAATGCGTTGTGGGAAATGGTCACCATAACCAACCATGTATGACATCCCCATTGGATTATCTCCCAAAATGTAATCAACTTGTTTTTTGGCAATCTGGCGTAGGGTTGTGGGACTGACATTTATGTTGCCACAGTTCAGAGATTGCGAAGTTCGCGAAAGGTAATGCGCGTACACGAGTAGTAGGAATGAGATGGAAGTTACATGCTGTAAATTGCTGCCGCCCGGCTTGTAGATGAGGCCGCCGGGAGTGTACTCGATGTGGGAGGACGATGAGTCCGGGATTAATGTGCACATGAAGCTATCAGCTGATGCTTTGTAGGATTCAAGAGTGTACATGTTGCCTTCTAGGACTTCCTGAAAAAGGGAAAAAAAAAACTTGGGTTTATTTTTTGTTTTTGATACATTTATGTCCTGTTTATCTGCTTATATTTTCTGCGTTGATATTGTACTTATATCTTAAAATGTCACGTTTGTTTGACGATATATATAAAATCAGAACTCATTATAGATATTATATGTGTTGGGAAAAATATAAACTGACCTTGGATATTAGAACATTTAGGCCAGCATGCTTGTTGTCCCACCCAAATTCGTTTATATTCTCCTCGGCACCAAGAGTTTTGCCATTGTTTTGTATGTAATCGAAAAAACCACTATCCTGAGTGACCCTACTCAACCATGCTGCTCCCCATAGCAACTCGTCCTGTCAAACATATCACCAAAATTAATATACAAATAAATACATGTGAGACATACGTAATATTTTCAACATAAATATAATATTTTTAAAATATTTAAAATAATACAAAAAGTCATGTGATTTTGACTTTGAAATTACTTGGTAACCATCAAAATCACAATAAAATGGGCAGACACCATCTCTAACATCAGGATTGTCACTGTAAGCTCCTCTGTAAGTGTCAGCTAGCTCAAACGCCTTCTTGGCATTTCGTAACAATGTGTCTGAGTAGCCGGGATCGGAGGATTTGAATGCCATTGATGAAGCTGCCAGAGCTGCGGCCGTCTCTCCGGCGACATCAGAAGCCGGATTGGGCGAGTCCACGGCATAAACAGTCCTGGCTGTGTCCATATCTTCTGGCCTTTCCCAGCAATTATGGTCTATAATTGGGTTCCCAACCTATTATTTCATGAAAAACATAGTTACACCCTCCAAAATTTGGCAAACTTTCCTTGTCATTTGCACCACAAACCCTATTTGCATTGGTTGATTATTTGGGACGCATTTTGGACTCAGCTGAGGACAAATTTTGTCATGAGCATAAAGCTTGATGAAGACAATTGATTGTCCCATGCAAACTCACGGGCTTTATGAAAAAGTGGTATGTAGACATAGCCCACCGCCCACTCACAGATGATAATTACTCAAGAAAATATAATTGATTCCCCCTTCCTTTATCTTTTGTTATTTTAGACACATACACTTTTATTGGAATTAAAGTTTTTTCTTGGTGGGTAAGTAAGTATTGAAATCAAAGTTTGACGTTGACAAAACTACAACAGTGAAAAATAAAATTACAACCATGTTACTCTTTTAGAGTGTATGACGACTCACGTGATGAGATAGATAAAAATAAAACGGTATATAAAACATGTTACATGAAAGTTTTGCTTCGGAATGTGACCATTTGACGGACAAAGGGATTAATGTGTCAGCTTGTTCTAGTAAATAAACAAACAAAGGAGTAAGTGAAAATGTATGTCATTCAACCTTAATAGTAACCTGCGTGTGAAGCAACAAAACAAAATAGAGACACGCACGCTTGTGGATGGGAGGGAAGTTATCTTGATCCACATTTCATGAATTTTGAGAAACTCAAGGACTGAGATTCTCTTATAAATTTTTTCACAGGCAGTTGCACGCAATTTAAGGGAATCAAAATAGACTGGGCCACAGGACTAGGTGACAAACCAATTGAGCCACCCAGACCCAATGGACTACAAAACTCTACACTCCTCCACCCATCTAAATATAAAATAATTATATATACGCTAAAATTTATGTGTGAAACTATAATTTGCAATGAATTCTAACACTTATATTTGGTCACATATTTGTGCATAGGGTAAATAAGGAGTGTAAATCACTAGCTTATATTTTTATATATTAAAAGTTTAACAAAGACGTATTAACTGGTCCACCCACTTTCCCCACTTTCCCTCCTACCCAAAAACCCACCACCACAACCACAGCCATTAATTTTTACCTTACCTGCACAAAGATCCTGTTAGGCTGAGACAGAGTCTTGAGCAAGTAATCCGTGGCCCAGCGGATTGCCACAAGCGTATTCCTCAGCTCATTGGGAGGCATGGAATCTCCAAACTCAATCACACTCCAAGCCAGCATTGTGGTGGTGAAGGCCATTGGGAACCCAAACTTCACATTGTCCCCAGCATCATAGTAGCCGCCAGTCAAGTCTGTGTTGTAAGTCCACCCATCACTTAAGGCCGAGTTGGCGCGCCATGATTGGCGCTGGTCCTGGGGCAAAAACCCTGACCTCTGCCCCTCAAAGAAGAGGATGGCCTTGGACAATGCCTCTTGGTAGTCATGGTGGCTTGATGATGCAAAATTGGGGAGGCTGATTAGGGCTAGGGCAAAGATGGAAGCAAGGAAATGAGGGAAGGAGAGGGTTTTTTTCATGGTGTTTTGAAATGGGTTGGTTTTGTGGTTTTAGCAAGTTTTTGATGATGAGTTTTGGTTTTGAAATTTTGGGTTGGTTTGGTTTTGGGTGGTGGTTTTATTTATATGGGGCAAATGAAGGTGTCACGGGGAAGAAAGGTGAGGAGATTGGAGGGAAGGAGGAGGGAGAGGGAGTCGTGTGAGCGCCGACAGGTGAGTGTGGAGGGAGTGTCAGTGAGACTCACATGCCTTGCACAAAAATGGAATAGTGTTATGTTATGTGAGTGCGCAATACTTCTCACATATGAATGTGATGCGTTTGTGGTGGGGACAATTTTCTAAATAGAAAAGTGAGTGCATTGGGTTTTTTATATTCGTTTTTTCTTTTATAAATCTTTTTGAGTTTGGGTTGGAATTGATATTAAGGAATGTGGATTCCTCTAATAAATTGATCAAACAAACTACGCTTGTGTGTGCTTAAAAAAAAAATACATTTGAATTTACTTGATATTGGTGATTTATTTGTATGTGCGTCTTCATAATTTATTGTAAATCCTTACATATAATGAAGAAGAATGCCGTATGAATTTTCTCATTGTTCTAAACTATCTTTGAATTTTAAGTTATTGAATCTTGGTGAATGCTTAGAGAAGCATTTGGATCGTGCATTTATATTTTTTGATAATGCTTATGATCAAAATTATGCCCTTCGAGGCTTATGCATTTGGATTTTTCTCATTTGATCATAAGCATAATGCTAATACATAAAATATAAATACACGCAACTAAATTGGTCATTTGATCATTTGCATTTGGATTTGGGCCTAGGATGTTTGAGGTCAGTTTTACATCCAATGTGAATGCATCAACTAAATTGTAGATTGCAAGGCCCTTGTTCCAATCAAACCTAACAAGGCATAAGCATATAATCGGATATAGCGATGAACTTGTTACACAGTGTCGGAGTTTATAGTTCTAGTGGCTAAGAATATTGATTTCGACAGTCAATGTTAGAGTTCGAAGCCTTCCCTTTCTAGTCGTAGGATAACCTTATTTCACATTCACAGTTTAATTTACTTGTCTTGAACTCTTAAAATTACAATTCTCTTTATAACATGGAGTACCCATACAGAATGATTCTTATCTCCTTGTGCAAGGCAGCCAAGAGAACAGAGGGCGGTGCTTACACTCAATATTTTGCCTTTTTAGGAAAACTATTGCTTTGTTTGTGGAATATAATTTGCTTGAAATGGGACGTAAGAATTAGGGGCAGTTTAAAAGAAAGTGCTTTGGGAATTGGATTCTTCTCACACTTTTGGTACATCCTCCTGAAGCTGTCAAACATAAGCTAGACCGCAAGGATTTTCCTTTGAGTTTCTTTTAGACTTGTTCTGAGTAAAGTCTCTGTTACATTATATCTTATTTTTCATCCATTTTTCTTTTGAAAACATTCAATAAAATCTTCGCTTCTTTAGACCCTAAAAATAAAAAAAATAAAAACCTAAAAAAAAGAAGAAAAATAAATATATACTCAAATTAAGCAACTGCAAGTGTGTATCACGTGTATTGTGAGCATCCGTTTTTCTTATAATAAACACACACTTGAAGAACTTCAAGTGTGTTCCATGAATCAAAATCTTATATCAAATTAAGAAAGGCATCATTATTGTTGGCTTTCATCATAAGAGACTTCGTGGAATGGAAGCATATGGGTGTTGGGTGAAATTCTGTTCAAATATTACTAGAGGAAATTTCCTTGACAAAAATAGAAGTAAATACGTACTATAAATAAATAAAAAGTTATCTCCTCTAAGTTTCATATTGGATTGATCAATGCTCTGCTAAACCAAAAAAAATAAAAATAAATAAATAAATAAAAAATAATCATTTTATGTCAGATATTTGGTGGGAGCAGCCTTGCCGCCATTTGATGACAGATGAACCCAACTCTGAGGCAATGTGTATTGTAAGCCCACTACAACATCTATCAATTTACAAAATTTACAATTATGATACGAGTAAAGTGGGGTGCACAGATCATGCATTCATGATAAGTTAAAATATTCCATCTCCAACAACTTCTTTAACAACTTTGGAATTCTAAAATAGATGAGCCATATCAGAAAAACTCTCTTCAACAGCCTATTAGATAATTCTTGAGAAAATTAATATTTATTAATATATGTATTTTATATATAGAAAATATTGTTGATGAGGGAGCTCTTATTCGAGGAATATTGTTGTAGGATCACTTTGAACTTTATAAATATGAACCATATATTTCTTAGGTATTCACTCAATTATCATATCAGAGAGTAATCACTTGAATTTGAAACTTTTTAGTCATTTAATGAAATGATTGTCATTTTAGTTTTTTCTTGAACACCGTACTTGTTTATTTTGTAGGTATCAATTAGATGTCTTCACAGTTTTTAAATTGTCTACTTTTTATAAAAATAATTTTTCAATGAAGAACTAAGAAATAGATTGTTTAGAAATGTGAATCATTAAGGTAAAATGCATAAGAAATGTCATAACATATGTTTCAAATAAATTTATTTGAGAAATTGCGAGAGAACTCGTTTCTCTCTTCTTTTTATTTTTCTCATTTTGGTTTTGCAAGTGGAATTTGTATGGTGGTCTAATTAATTGCATGCATGAGAGAGAGGGTGTGAAGTTCTTTTTTTCTTCAAGTGCATTAGGTAATAGTTTGTGAGTTGTCAAAGCTAAATGGGTAGGAAACTGAATAGCTTTTAGGACTAACCACATTTTATTCCATTGAGGTTTAGGGTGAGATCAAAATACACTCTAAAGTTTCAATTTCATCAATTTGATACCCAATGTTTTTAAATTTGACCAAATTATGACTTCTATCAACTTCACCGTTAGATTGTTTGTTAAATTGGTGACGTGGCAAGTGTGGTACCCACTTTGATGATGATGTGTAAAAAAACTATAAAATATTTGTTAAAATATTATAAAATTAAATTTGTTTAAAAAATAAAAACCCAACATCAACAATTTTTCGCCGACCCAGTCTCTCATTCTCTCCTTCTTTTCCTATCTCTCCGGTCGCTGACTCACCCCATATCTCTTCTCTCTTTGAGCCTACAACCAAAGGCGGACCTAAGGCTAGGCTGGAGTGGGCTCCAACCTAGGGGAACATTTATGAAATATTAAACATGGTCTTATTATTATAGGTTTATTCCTACTCAAATAAATATTAGCTCATTGCACCAAATAAATATAGCCCACACATGCATTGTTTTTCTTTTTTTAATAAATTAATAATAGCTCAGTCCTCTATTTAAAATAAGCCCACTCTTGAAGCATATAGGAAATAATAAACGTCAATCCAATCCAAACCTATATAAATTTGATTAGAAGCAGAACTCACGCTAAGGCTCTATCAACTTGAGCTATTCTAATCGTACTGATATTGGGCTACGCCCACATAGAGCAAACATCAAAAAATTTCTTCTAGCCACCCAAAACGCCATATTTGAACCTTGAGAACCTAGAGGAAATAGCTCTCCTCCTCTAAAAATTGTACCAACCTATCTTGAGTGGGTTCTTCAATCTTGGTAAGTTTATATATATATATATATTCAATTCCAATTTTAATTGTTGTTGTTAAGTTTTTATGATTTAGGGTTTGAGTGAAAACTTTTGGAGATTGTTGATATATGTTTTATTTTTGCAACTTGAATTATTAATTAGCATATATGATTTTTAATGTCTAGTATTTTTGGGGAATCAACTTATTGTATCTTGTTGATAAAGCAAAAAATGCATCTAATAGAGAGCAAATGACCATTTTTTTAAGATTTGTTGATAAGGATAGTTTTGTACGAGAACTTTTTTTGAGATTGTTTGGTATTTATTTATATTTTGTACTTTTTTGTGTTATATTTGCTCGTATTGTGGCTTTGTTTGATTTATAAAATTTTATTTACATTTTGTTTCAAGAGAAAAAAGTCTTATAATATATCTCCTCTATAAAAAAAAAAATTTAGCCTACCCCTACAAAAATTCCTGAATCCGCCATTGCCCACAACAATTGTGTTCTTCGTCTTCTTCACCTTCACGAACCTCTGTAACTCCCAACAACCCACTACCGAAGACTACCTCCAGCTCCCATTTCTCCACAAGCAACCCTTCTCTTCCCCTTCACAAGCCCTCTCCTACAACACCTACCACATCTCCCTCCTCCACGCTCGCCGCCACAATATCAAAACCCCCTGTCGTTTCCAGCACCTCCACAGACTCTGGCCAGTACTTTGTTGATCTCTTCCTCAGAACCCCACCATAGAGCCTCTTTCTTGTCGCAGATATGGGCAGTGGTCTAGTGTGGCTCACCTGCACCAACTGCTCCAATCATGACCCTAGTTCGAATTTCCTCGCCAATCACTCCCAACACAGCTCAAGTATTTAAAACCGCACCCGGCTCCAGAGCCTGTGTCGTTATGAGTACTCCTACTCCGACAGGTCCTCAACAGCAGGGTTTTTCTCCAAAGAAACAACGACATTGAAAACTAGCTTCGAGAGACAAACCCAACTGACAAACCAGTAGATATGGGGGTGGGTAAGCAATGGGAGAGAGAGGCAAAGAGGGAGAGAGAGGCCGACGTTGAATAAGAGCATTTTCCTGTAGCTTTGGTCTTGAGAAAAAACGGCTAGAAACTTGAGCCCTCATATTTTACATATTTTGTCTCGTGACAAAATTGGTAGAAATTTGAGCCCTTACATTTTTGCAGATTTGGTCTCAAGACAAAACTGGCAGAAATTTGAATTAGCGTGGACTCTTGGGTCAGATGATTAAATATCAGATTAAACTTATCCTTTTACCGCTTATCTAGATGTCTTTAAATAGCCAACGCTATTAAAGAAGTGTTTGGGCCTACATGTGGCACACCCAGTCCGAATATCAAAAGCCCATGCCAAAAATACACACTCAGCCAAACACTGAAAACCCATAATAAACTAAGCAATCACAGGACCCAAGCATATTGGGCTTTGCATCGAAGTTGAATTCAAGAGCCCAAATCCACGAAGGCCCAGCCCAGTATCTGTCACTTGGGCCTTTTAAAAGAAAAAAAGGGGAAAAAAAAAGAAAAAAGTAATCAGTCCATAGCTCTAGAAAAATTAAAAGGGGTTGGCATGATTAAAAAAGAAGAAGTACAAAAGAAAACAGACCCACGTGAATCTTTTTTTTTTTTTACTTAGGAAAGTCAGCAATTTCAATTGGGTTGATAAGGAGTTGACAAAGGCAGGCGAAAAGAAGGGACGTCTTTGAATCTCTGCCACCATAAGATCAAATCCCTTTTATATATTCAAAGATATTGCTTCTACCCCATAGAAGGCACCATCTTTCAAGGGATATGTAGATTGTGTTTTCTAAAAAAAGATAAGCAGAAAACAGGGAGTTGTTCAAAACTGGAAAATCAAACTAACCATCACAGTTCGAGCTCTCACAGGGGCAGTTGGAATTAAAAAGGGGTTAGGTTCTCTTTCAAAAAATAGAGAAGTGATTGTCTTAAGAATTGACTATTGAAGGCTTATTTGCCAGAACCGATAAAACCCCCTTTCTTTGCATTTAAAAAGAAAGATCTTTTGAGAAATTTTGCCGTCCATTATTAAAAGAAATAAACCCCACTCCAAAGTATTTCTTATAAATATAGGAGAAGGTGAACAGGGCAGAAGACGGACAAAAAAAAAAAAAAAAACAATCAATCAAACAACCAAAAATCAGTTGAAAGACAAAAACTCAAAATGATCACTTGATCTCTGAGAACCTTCAAACAAACTAAAGCAACCAAAAGCTCATTTGAGCCACAAAAGAAGCCAGCTACAAATAAGAACTTCCAGTTCATACCTAGAGAAATAAGTCATTCAAAAAGAGATTTCTCTCGTTATGAATTTGGTTCAGCAGAAACCAAAACAAGCAGAGTTCAGGTTTTTACAAATATGAAAACCTCAACAAATTTGTGGAGAGCCCTGGTCAAGAAGAACATGCATCACAGTGCAGTCCCAGCTCAGTAATCCTTGAATCCAGCCACTTCTACTCCCTTCAGACTGAAGAGGCTGCAATTCTGTCTGTTCAAAAAGCCTTCCAGGGTTTGAAATAGATTAAAGCTCTGCCGAACTCAAACGTTGGTTTCGATTTATAGCTGAAACTCGACGGTTGAAGTTGCTGACAGTCCAGTCCAGCATAGGCATACCCAGTTCAGCCCGGATCAGACACTTCTGTCCAGGCAGAAATGGAAGTCCAGCCTTCTTTTTGTCTTTCTAGAGTTGATTTTTTACTGTAGAGTTTTGTAAAAGTCAGTTCCACCTGAAAACAATCTATTTTCTCATTATCCATTCTGGCAAGAACTATCAACATTGTACTGTGAAAAATTATGAAGTCTTCACCAGTCTGAGGCAGGAAAAGAACTTACTTGGAGATATTCTTCACCCAAATTCACAGTTGTTTATTTAGAAATCAGTAACTTGGGGCGCAAGTCATCTATTTTTAAGAAGTCTACTAGGATTTTTATTGCTAGCAGTGGCACGCTCGCACACTAAAGAAAGTTGACTTGTTGACCAGTCAATGGTTTTTAAGGCAATAAAAAATTTTACCCTTCCATCACAGGATCAAACACAAAATGGGTCTATTTGAGATAGATAGAACAAATATAGTTTGCCAGAGTTCAAAATCCAAGTGCCTGGCTGTTGAATTATTGATAGTTGTATCTTAGGGACGGACACTTGAAGAACTACAAGGCACGAGTGTAGGGCCTAAATTCTGTCTGTGGACATTGCATTTGCAAGCCTCTATCAATTAGTTTACTTTGTTTTCTTATTTTATATTTGCATTATAATTTTGTTCATTTATATAATTTGATTCATATTACACTTCTTTTGGAATAATTTTTTAAACTGATTGTTCTCTAACAATCACAAATAGAATTTTAATGGAACAAGCAAGCGGTGTGAACTTTGAAAAATCCTCTCATACCGAGAAGCTAGAAAAGTTCAAAGAGGGAGACTTCAAACGATGGCAACATAAAATGTTATTTTATCTAACAACATTAAATCTGGCGCACATTGTGACTAGAGATGCTCCTAAGGCAGAGGGAGATGATATACTTGTAGAAAAACTTAGTGCAATAGATGCTTGGAAGCATAGCGAGTATCTATGTAGAAATTATATCTTGAATGCTCTTGATGATACATTGTATGATGTGTATGCAGTGTGTAAACTGCCAAAAGAACTTTGGGAATCGTTGGAAAGAAAATATAAAACTGAAGGCTTAGGTTATAAGAAATTTGTTGTAGGTAAATTCTTGGACTCCAAAATGGTAGATTCCAAAGCGGTTGTCACTCAAGCAGAGGATCTTCATAAAATTATACATGATATAATTGCAAAAGGCATGAAGATCAATGATCATTTCAAGTTGCAGCAATCATTGAAAAACTATCACCTCTTTGGTAAGATTTCAAATACTATCTCAAACATAAGAGAAAGTGTTAGCGAGATTCTAGCTTAATTATGATATTTATTTCCTAGTTTATTAGGACTATATTTCTTTCATTTTGTACAGGTTTTTGTGTAATTAGGATTTTATCATGTTTTCTACTTGAGTTACATCCTTGTACTATAAATACCTTCGTTTGGAGAATGAAATACAACCTGATACATGTTCTACCCATATTGTTTGACTTGGCATCAGAGCCAACTTTTTTAATGACCTGTGTGTTGTGCCCACCCGTGTTTTCGCTCCATATTTTTTTCTCTACCTATGCCGTGTGTACCCTCTTGGGTTTGTGTGTTGTGTTGTAGTGTTCGTGCCTCTATTGTGTTCATGCCACTCATGTCTTCGTGCATCTGTCATATTTGTGCCTTTGCTGCATTCCGCTGTGTACTATGCTGTGTTCGTGCATTTACCATATTTGTGCCTCTGCCGTGTTTCATTGTATACTTTACCGCGATCTGTTGAGTTTCTGTTGCAATCATGGTTGATAACTCCATTGTTGGTGTTGTTGCTGCTGCCTCTGTAAATTTGTGTGTTTCTGACTCTATTCCAAGTACTGGCTTCAATACTTGGATAATTGACAATGGAGCTTTTGATCATATGACTTATGATGCTAAATTTTTTGATGACTTGTCTAGTAACACTCGTGACCCATATATAACTTGTGCTAATGGCTTGCCTTCTCCAATTACTAGCGAGGGCACAATCTTTCTCACTCCTACTCTGTCCTTGTCTCGTGCGCTACTAGTTCCCAATATCCATTGTAACTTGTTATCTGTTTGTCGATTACTTGATACACTTAATGCTTCTGCTACTTTCTATCCTACGCATTGCTCTTTTCAGGATCTCAAGACTCACGAGACGATTGGGCATGGTAAACGGATATGGGGGTTATATTATTTGACATTGCCTTCTACACCAGTTCGTGATCGTGTCGTTAATACTGTTCAAAGTTGTAGTGCCAAAGACAAACAATAAATTTGGTTATGGCATCGTCGCTTGGGACACCCGTCATTTGGCTACCTTAAGTGTCTGTTTCCATCTTTATTTTGCTCTTGTAATGAGTCCAGTTTTAAGTGTGAGACATATATTTTGGCCAAAAGCCATCGCACTGTGTTTCCTTCCTGAGAGCAGTATCTTCAAACACGTCATTCTCCAATTCAAGTCCAAGATTCTCCACTCCAAGACTCTCCAATTCACATACCCAAATTTAATCATACCATACTTTATTTGGAGACCTTTGCTCCAGTGGCAAAGCTCAATACTGTGCGTGTACTATTGTCCCTGTCTGCTAACCACGACTGTCCCTTATTGCAATTCAATGGTCAAAAATGCATGTCTACATGGTGACCTCAAAGAGGAGATTTAGATAGATGTCCCTCCTGGTATTCCTGTAACCTCTAAGGAGGGTGTTGTGTGTAAGCTGCAGAAATCTTTATATGGATTGAAGTAGTCTCCAAGAGGGTGGTTTGGGAGATTTGCAGCATCTATGAAGAAATTTGGATATGTGCAGAATAACTCAGACCATACTTTGTTTCTAAAGCGTCATAAAAATAAATTGACAACTTTAATTATTTATATTGATGATATGATTATGACTGGAGATGATAAGGCAGAAATGCAAAATCTTCATAAGTATCTGGCTTCCGAGTTTGAGATGAAGTCATTGGGTGATTTGAAGTACTTTCATGGGATTGAAATTGTCAGATCTAAACATGGTATCTTTCTGTCTCAAAGAAAGTATATTTTTGATTTACTTGCAGAGACTGGAATGTTGGATTGTAAGATGCCCTTAGTGAACAGAATCATAAGTTGGGGTTGTATCCTGATTAAGTCCCTACAGATAAAGAGCGTTATCAATGACTTGTACGGAAATTGATTTATTTATCTCATACACGTCTTGATATTGCATATACAGTGAATGTAGTGAGTCAGTTTATGCATTATTCTAGTGAAAATCATATGGGTGCTGTGATGCGCATTTTGAGGTATCTGAAAGTAAATCCTAAAAATGGGTTAATGTTTTGCAAGTATGGTCACACAGATATGGAAGGGTATACGGATGCTGATTGGGCTGGTTCAGTCACTGATAGATGTTCTACGTTTGGGTATTTCACATTTATTGGTGGTAATCTTGTTACTTGGAGGACTAAAAAGCAAAAAGTAGTGTCTAGGTCTAGTCATGAGGCCGAGTACCGTGGGATGGCTCAAGGTATGTGCGAGTTACTATGGTTGAGAAGATTGTTCAGAGATCTTGAGCTTGGACCCTAGAAACCCATGAATTTGTATTGTGATAATAAAGTTGCAATTGCAATTGCGCATAACCTTGTGCAACATGATCGTAAAAAGCACGTGGAGGTTGATCGACATTTTGTTAAAGAGAAGTTGGATGCTGAAATTATTTATTTTCTGTTTATATCATCCGAGTATCAACTAGCAGATGTTCTTACGAAAGCTATGTCTACTACGGTCTTTCTCAACTCGCTTGACAAGTTGGATATGCGTGACATCTTTGCTCCAACTTGAGAGGGAGTGTTAGCGAGATCCTAGCTTAATTAGGATATTTATTTCCTAGTTTATTATGACTATTTTTCTTTCCTTTTTGTACAGATATTGTGTAATTAGGATTTTATCTTGTTTCCTTGTTTGACCCTACTAGGGTTACATCATTGTACTATAAATACTTCTTTTTAGAGAATGAAATACAACTTGAAAAATATTCTACCCATATTGTTTGACTTAGGTTATGTGCATAGAGTAACTTAGAAAAATACAATGGAGGATCTAGTTGTAAGGTTGAGAATGGAGGAAGATAACAGAAACAGTGAGAAGGGTAGAGTGGTTTTAATGGAAGCCAAAGCAAACATTATGGAAGGCAATTCTTTGAAGCCGAAAGGAAACTCTCAGAAGTCTAAGAAGTTTAACAAGAATTTTCATAGAGTAAAAGGCAAAGACTTTAAACGAATCAAAGGAAGTTGATGGGTCTGTGGTAAAGCTGGACACAAGGCACATGCATGTAGTCATAGAAGGGACTAGGAATCTTGCAAACTTCAACCCTAACAACAGAAACCAGAATCAGACCAATGTCACTGAAGATATGCTTACTGCTGTAGGGATTGAAACCAATGTGGTTTCATATACTAGTGACTGGTGGATTGACACATGAGCATTCAGACACATATGTGGAAATAGAAACTAGTTTTCTACTTGCCAATAGGTTGAAGATGCAGAAAAATTGTTCATGGGAAATGCTTATGAGTCTGCTTTAGTTGGAAGGGGGAATGTGGTTATGAAATTTACTTATGGAAGGAATTAATTCTCCTTAATGTGCTGCATATTCTAGAAATTAGGAAAAACTTAGTTTCTTGACCAATCTTGAGCAAAAATGGATTCAAACTTGTATTTGAGTCAGAAAAATTTGTTCTAACCGAAGAGGGAATGTTTGTTGGGAAGGGATATATTGTTGAAGGATTGTTCAAACTCAATGTACTTGTTAATTCATTCAATAATAATATAAATAAGGCTTCTGCTTACTTTGTTAATGATTCTAACCTTTGGCATGTTCGATTAGGACATATGAATTGTAGGTCATTGTGCAGAATGGTTGACTTAAGTTTGATTCCTAATTGTGATATAAGTGTTGGTGTTAAGTGTGAAATATGCATTGAATCTAAGTTTGCTAGTCAAACATTCAAATATGCACATGGAAGGTCTAATGAAGTGCTTGGTTTAATTCATAGCGACTTATGTGGTTTTAGATAAACTCCTACAAGTGGAGATAAAAATTATTACATGACATTCATAGATGATTGCAGTAAGTTTTGCTATGTGTATTTACTTCACAGCAAAGATGAAGCTTTGAATGTGTTTAAGACATATAACGATAAGGTTGAGAATCAGCTCAACAAGAAAATAAAGATTTTAAGACTAGATAGAGGAGGAGAGTACGAAGATTCTATTTTTTCTGAATTTTGTACTTTTCTTGGCATTATTCACAAAACAATCGCTCCTTATAAAATGGAAGAACTGTACATTCAATAATATGATAAATGCCATGCTAAATAGCTCAGGGCTTCCACACAATTTTTAGGGTGAAGCCTTACTTATTGCCTATATAATCCTAAATAGAATTCCACACAAGAAGACTGATAAGTCTCCTTATGAAATTTGGAAAGGAAGACTGCCAACTTAGAAAATATTGAAAGAGTAGGGTTGCTTGGCTAAAGTTCAAATTCCTTTACCTAAGAGAACTAAACTCTAACCTAAAACGATTGGTTGTGTTTTCATTGGTTGCACAAAATAGTGCAGCATCTAGATTTTTGGTAATTACATCCGAAATTGCAGATATTCATATTAACATCATATTAAAATCTGTGAATGCATAATTCTTTGAGGAAATCTTTCCATATAGGAAAGAAAAATTTAGTTCTATGAATAAAAGAACTATTGATGATCTTTTGAAAGAAAAATATGATAGTTCATCTAATCCTTCTACAAGTGAGGCAAAACCTAGAAGTTGTAAGAAATCAAATGCTCCTATGGATTATGGACCAGATTTCATGACTTACATAGCAGAGGTTGAACCACAAATATATAAGGAAGCTATGTCCAGTCCAGAAGCTCCGTTATGGAAAGAAGCAGTCAATAATGAAGTTAAATCCATTATGCAAGACAACACTTGGAAATTGGTTGATTTGTCACATGGAAATAAACCAATTTGATATAAATGGATATTCAAAAAGAAATAGAAGCATGATGGTACAATTTACTATTATAAATGTTTAGAAGCTAAAGTTTATCGTCAAAAGGATAGATTGGATTATTTTGATGCATATGCTCCAGTAAGTGAATAAATTCTATTCAAATGTTGATTGCCATAGCTGCAGTTTATAATATGAAAATATAAAATGAATGTAAAAACTGTATTTCTCAATGGTTACATGAGGAAATCTACATGGAACAACCCGAGAGGTTTGTTGTGAAAGGTCAGGAAAACAAGGTATGCAGGCATGTCAAATCCTTATATGGATTGAAACAAGCTCCTAAGCAATGATAGGAAAAATTTGACCATGTTATGTTGACACATAATTGTAAAATAAATGAGCGTGACAAATGCGTCTATGTTGAAACTCATAATAATGGATGTGTTATAATGTGCCAATATATAGATGACATGCTCATAATAGGGAGAAACAATGTGTTGAGGCCTAACAAATCCACGGTTGGGCCCGAATATATTCCCAGCCCAATGCGATACTTTACCGATAAGAAACCCGATTTGGGTACTCGAAAATTTTTCATACACGCTTGCACAAGCCACGACCACATGCCACACCAAATAAATATGACATCCGGCACACTAAGAATTGAAATGGGCCTATAAAAGGCACCGACTTTACAAGCCCATGCTAGTTACCTCGCCAAGCATCATGTCCTTTTACAAAAATGATAAAATTAAAGCACGCCAATCGACATGTCATGCAAAGTAGGAAATCATTATTTCACACCCAACCACGCTACAAGCTTAAATGGGTCCAAGCCACACAAATGCTTGGGACTTGCTTGAGTGGGTTGTGGTATGGATGGTAATGAGCCTTCATGAGGCCCATTGATGAGCCGAGAAATGGAAGTTTTGGGCCGCTTGGGAGCCCTAAAACTCAAGTCCATTTCTTGAGCTCAAATATATGGGTAAGCATAAAAGAGAGAAAAAAGGAGCCCAATACCCTAGGAAATTAGCCCATCACCATAAATAAAATAGCCCATCATTTAAGCCCACTCCCTTAGTAGGCTAACCAAACACTTTAGCAAAAACCCAAGCAGCCAAGAAAATATTCATAGTCTCCACCACTTAGCTGGAAAAGTGAACCACGATGAAAGCCAAAGTGTTATGTCAGTGAGCTGCTGGGAGGCTCCAACACATGGCTAAGAACGAACGCCAAGGTGGAACACGCAAATAACCAGGAGATATTAGCGCGTGTAGGTTGCTATGAGCTAAGGCCTCTTCAAACCACTGTACATACCAATTTCTTTCCCCCCATCAGATCTAGCCATGGAAGAGAGGAGAAAAGAAGGAAGAAAGATGGCTGAAAATGGGATTCCCTCACTGGAACAGCTGCGAGAAAAGCCTAAAGCTCCCCAAACCCTGTTTTTGTGCAATTGAGCAGAGAGAATTTCACCAAATAGGATGAGTCAAAGGAAGAGAAGAGAAAGGAGAGGAAATACTTGGTTAAATTGGATAGAAACCATTGGGGTTTCTTCAGAAGAAAGAGCTTCCAGCGCCTATAAAAAGAGGCATTTCCTACCCATCATCTCAACCTACATCTAGAGAGCAAGCTTCATCTCTCATCTCTGAAACTTTGCAATTTCGAGCCCCATTCCTCCATCTCCTCCCATTTCTCTTTTGGTAAGTCATTCCAGAGCTTGACAGAGCCTTTGTCAAGGTGCTAGAAAATTACCCAAAACACCCAATACTTCACCATTAGCTACAACACACATTCAGATAGCAAGCTTCATCTCTCACCCTGAAATCTCTGCAATTTCGAGCCTTATTCCTTCATCTCCTCCCATTTTCTCTTACGTTAAAACATTTCAAAGCCTGACAGAGTTTTCATCAAGCTGCCGGAAACTACTTAACATACCTATTATACCCTCATCTCTCTCTTTCTTCAACAAACCCTCTTAGAATCCATTCCCCCTTTTCTTAAAACCAATGTTTCTCATAGGAATTCACAACCCTATTTCTGTTTATGCTAAACTCATGATTGCTCTGCTTCCATGCCAAGCTAAGAATCTACCTGTAAGCAACTGTTAGTTTTGCTGGTGAAGGTAACCAAGGTGCTTCCTAAAGCTCAGCTACCCTTTCTAAGCATTCTTGGGGCCTAATTCTTGAACTCAGACCCATGGGCAATTTTGTCTCATTTGGTTATTTACGGCAGCCCAGGCCCGCAGTAGCTGCCGGAACGAAAAAGCCCCTACATAATGATATAATTAATTCAACCAAGAAAATGTTGAATTCAAATTTGGATATGAAAGACTTTGGTCTTACTGATGTGATTCTTGGAATAAGAATTAAGCGAAATGCCGAAGGTTATATTCTTGTCCAGTCTCATTATGTGGAGGCAACACTTAGAAAGTTTGGTCATTTTGATAAAAACCTGATGTTATCCCATTTGATGCAAATGGTAAATAAATAAAAAAATGTTGGTGAAGCTATATCACAATGTCAATACGCACAAGTGATTGGAATTAATGTACATAATGAATTGTACAAGACCTGATATAGATTATTCAGTAAGCAAGTTAAGTAGGTATACAAGCAATCTAGTACATGATCATTGGGAAGCTTTAGTCAGAGTACTAAAGTTTTTAAAATACACGTTAGATTATGGATTGCATTAAACAAAATATCCTCCAATACTAGAAGGGTATAGTAATGCTAACTAGATATTCGACAGTACTGAAACAAACCACAAGTGGATATGTTTTCATATTAGGATGAGCTGCAATATCTGGGAAATTTTCCAAACAAACATGTATTGCCCGATCAACTATGGAATCAGAATTTTAGCTTCAGGGATGCAGCAGAAGTTGAGTGGCTAAGAAACTTTTGGGAAGATATTTCGTTGTGGCCTAAGCCTGTAACAACTATATGCATACATTGTGATAGTTTAGCAGGACAATGAAGGGCAAAAGAGAATTTAGCACATCCTTTCACAAAAGGATTACCAAAAGAGCAAGTAAAGTATAAATCGAGGGGAATAAGGCTAATGTCAATACTATAAATGAACTAGCCTAGCGGAAACCTAACCTAGTTGATTGGAGATCCCATGGTCTAGGTTCAATAGGCAAACTGGTTAGGCATGGTTCAAGGATGTGAACACACTATATGCCTCATTCCTATGATGGAAGAAATGTGTTATTTGCGGAAGTTGTTGATCCTTATGTTTAATGATACTGATATCTTGGTAACAAGAGGAATATAACTGACTATTCTTAATTAGTCTCACTATATGAGAGTAAATATGAGGTCGCATTTATGAGAATTATATAGCCAAATTCTCTAAAGCTCTCATGAATCTAGGATCTTGGTCAAGACTAAAATGAACACAAACTTATGAACATGTGTTTGTTAAGATGAGAATTGTGTGAGACTTATTGTCTTGGTTTATTGCTAGGGTGAACAATTTAAGATTACATATTCACTACGTCATCTTGTAAACCTGATAAGCTTTCACTTCGGTAGGTCAAGTCCAAAAGACACCTATCCCGATGCAATTTCGTCTGATTTTCTCTCTTATATGTGTGCACTTATTTTTTATTCAAATAGAAAACTAACACTATGCCAAAATTTGCCTTAGGCAACAGAGGCCTAACTGAGGTATTCAGCACAGTGGCCTTTAAGTAGCAATAGAGAACCTTCAATGCGTATTCCATTTACAGCATTAGTTTGGACAAAAGTAGAATCAAATTATCACTATATTTATTCCTTTTTCTACTTATTCTTCCAAGTGCAGGATAACCCCGATGTTTATGAGGCTTCCACGTAAGTTATGGGCGTTGGCTTACGATGCCTAAAGCATCAAGGGCGTTAGTTGTAACATAAGCTTTTGCTATCATATTACAACAATATACTTGAAAGTATTGATGCGGTAAGTGATATATCTTATCCATTTTGATGTAAGTGCTGATATAGATTGTAGATATAGGCATCATTTTTTACTAGATTTCATGTTGTCGTTTTATCTATTCAACATCTTTTTTTTTTTTAAATTAGTCATTTTCTTGATTGATTCAATTAAATACAGCAATATATATTTCATTTATCAGCCTTGGCATTTGAGTACAAAATAGAAATAAAGGATAGGCTAGCACACCAAATAAAAGTTAAAAAAGTAACACTTTATTAAAATTATCATAATTAATTCTTTTTTTGTTGTTGAGAAATTCTATGATTGCATTCATAATTCAGCCAAAAAAGCCACTAGCCACAAAGGGCCAATACAAAATAGCCACAAAAGGGCCATTATAATAACGGAGCGGTCTAATATCAAAATTAAGACAATCTGGTGTGTCTCCACTAACGATCAAGTAGGATCGAAGAAACTTTGGCATAGGCATCCCAACTAAGATTACAAACTTAGAATAATAAAAAAGAGATAAAGCTTGAAAAAACCAAGGCATAACAATACAAATAAAACTCTCACAAAGAAGAAATGAAAAGCTCTCACAAAGTAGAGATGAAAAACTCTCACAAAATGAGAGTTGAAAACTACACAGAGAACCCAAAAGGTCTCTGCAACTTATTCCAAACATAAAGAAATTGCAAAAAAGATGGTGGTGGAGATTCGACGCCGAATGCAGGTGAAGATCAGACGCTAAGCCGTAGCCGCCTATAATGGTTGGATGAAAATCATAACAAAACTAAGACAAATAGGGAAAACCCTTTGTCTCTGAAAATTGGGGAAGAGGTGAAAGGAGGAAGAGAAGAGGGGAGAGGGGGGAAGAACAATGGCTTCCTCCCCCCTCAAAGTGGAAAAGGCTCTAAGAGTGTTTTTTGGGAGAAAGGGGGCTAGGGTTTTTAACAAACCTAATTAATGAACTTTAATTAATTCTAAATACAAACTTCATAATTAATTCCTTAGTCCTACATTGGTTTAGCACAAGAAGTTGACACACTTTATAAACTTTAGTGCCTTTCTAATATTAAAATGGATTAGACTTGGGTTGGCTACGATTAGGCTGAAATTAAATAATAACATTTTTTAATCACTATTTGATAGAGAAAAAGCGAATACAGTTAGCCAGAGTTTAGTTGTATATTGGGACAGACGCTTGAAGAACTACAAGGCACGAGTGTAAGGGCAAAATTCTGTCTATGGACATTGCATTTTCAAGCCTTTATCAGTCAATTTACTTCGTTTGCTTATTTTATATTTGCAGTATAATTTTGTTCATTTATAATTTTATTCATATTACACTTCTTTTGGAATAATTTAAGTTGTATTTAAATTTTGTTATCAAATATTCTTTAGTTCCATACTGATTGTTTTCTAACAATAACTATTCTTAAACACTTGAGCTACAAGCTTTTTGGGTTTTTTTTTTTAATAAGCACAAAAGAATTAAAACACAAAACCCCGAAGGCAACCCACAGTTAAAGAATCCCTAGAGACAGCTCTAGCCACCGAAGAAGGAAGATTCAGCAACCAAATGTGGCGTGATAGGGTAGAGTGTCCAAGTGCTGAAAGGGAATCCACCACAAAGTTTGCCTCTCGGAAAACATGCTTGAAGGAGATGGCTTGAAAGCCTTACATACGAACCTACTAAAAGGATAAATTACGTACAAACCTTCTGAAAGGATAGATTACTCGATGGTACGAGTGAATTTCATTGATTACAAAAAATACACAGGGGGGGACATAATGAGCCCCTCAAAATGGATCTAGTACAACCTTAAATAAAAACAACATTAAACGGAAAGAAAAAACCCGTTAGTTTTTTAAATACAAGTGATAGTTTAAAGGGGGAGGAGGTTTTTCACACATATACCAATAAATAATATATTCATAATGATGTTGAGATAGTAATAAAAAAACATACAAGCAGTTAATAAATAATTTTGTGAATAAAAGATTAAGCAAAATTAAAGAGTGGTAAATGATTTTAGTGGTGTGAAAATTTTAAAGAAATAGGTGGGTTTTATAAGGAAAATTGAATAGTACAAAACTGTAGAAAAAGAAAGAAAATTGAAGTTGGTATTAATTTTCAAAAAGTTGCCATTGGTATTAATTGCACTAATAGTAGATATAGCAGCTGCGTTGAAGAGGGTGAAGCAGTTCTTGAGTGGAGGTGTGTGGGGTGCGCTTGGATGAACTGGAGTATTAATGTTGGGCTATAAAAAATCGAATCACTTAAACTATAGCCCAAATTAGCATGTGCATAAGTCCGTCTCTATCCAGAAACAACATGGTTAGCAGGTTGCACAGAGCCGTCGAAGTTGAGCTTGTACAAGTAGCACTGCGGCGGCGGCAGCTTCCATTGGTCATAGTGAAATAAAAAACAATATTGGTATGATAATGTGGTAAAGTTAGCGCAACTTTTTTTAAATTGAAAAAAAAAAAAAAAAAAAAACGAGGGGGACCAGGCCAAATCAGTTACTACACAACCAGAGCAATTTCGGGCCCAAAAGGAAGAATGGGCTTCTAGGTATCACATAAAATTGAAAATTCAGTCGAGCCACAATCGAAAAATCGCCATCGACGCTCAGCGGTTGCGCGTCTACGAATCGCAGTCTCAGAGGCTGAGAGCGCGCTCTCTCTCTCTCTCTCTGTCCGCAATTTTTTTTTGACTTCGTCGTGCTATAGAAGTCACAGTAGCACCACCCGTCTGTATAGCTATTTGGCTCAGGTTTGTTCTTCTTCTTCTTCATTGCACTTTCCCTTTCCTACCATTTCTAGGGTTAGGGCTAATCTTGGTGTATGTATACGTCGAATTTAAAAACACCGGAGTGTATTGTTTGGGTTTCAGGTTTGTTTTTGTTGATTTGAATTTGGGTTTCAGGTTTGTTTTTGTTCACTTGAATTTGGGTTTCTTTCTGCTATGGATTTTCTCTGTAATTTTGAATCTGGGTGGTAAGTGGTTTGATTTTAAGGGTTTTATGGTTTTCTGTGTGAGTGTACTGATCATTGACGCCAAATTGATATAGTGCTACGATAGCAAGGGTGTACTTCAAGAATTTGGCTCAAGCCTTATATTGTTGACGTTATACCCATGTTAAACGAACATTATGTAAATTCACATACATGTACGTGCACTTTCGAGAGAGTGCCAATCGAATATGCATACTCGTAGAAAGTGGGAATTTTTGGACCTAACAGTAGATGGGTTGGCCAAGAGTTGGGCTAGGTTATGGGAAATCTTAAGAACAATAACCGCAAATAATTTTTTTTTGTAGATAGCATGGTGAACTCATTCATGTGATTCATTCAGAAGTTATACTAACGAAGTACCAATATCCTTCCCTTCTTGCCCTCACCCGCAACTTCTTCAGTGAAATCTGCCCTTTTTCAGACAAGCATGTTTTGTACAACTAGCAAATGTTCGTATTATCAAAAGGCACTGTTTCCTATTCATTCATTTCGGGAGTTATCCTTTAAAAATATTACTTTTTGGGAATTATCTTTTCAAAAAGTTAAGGTTTGGGGAATAAAGTAAGACTGCGCCTTCCCGATTTGCCTCTGCTACTTTCAATTTTGTTTTTGCTTCCATTATCTTTTTCCATTTGGTTCATTGGTGGAAGATGTGATTCAATTTTCTCCTATCATATCATAGTTTCTTCAGACGCTTCTGATTCCATACATCACCGTGATTTTGTATTGTTGCAAGAGCAGATTAGATCATGCTTGAAGCACCAGAATGTGTTTGGGGACAACTGCAGAAAGACTTTTTTTTAAAATTGAAGGATTTTATGGGTAGTGGATGGGAGGGGTGGTTGCAACTTACAAGTAGGTTGAATGAGGAGCTTTTCTTCTTGAAAATGGATGGATAGATTGAACATGCAATATCATTTATTGATGGTGTGTTTAGGAGCCCCTGGATCTTTAGTTTTGTGTTTAAGAAAAGTTTGTGGTCTTCCAGGGGCTTTAAACATCCAAAGCTAGTTTTTGGTTTTGTTTGAAACTTCCATAAACTCTCTGAGGTCTCCAAGTTTAATGTTGATTTCTATTTTCAACAAGGTCTAGATTATGTTTTCTGATTAGTAGAGGGTGATATTTGTAATGGCTGCAGATTTTTACAATGGAAAGATGTCACCAGCTAGCTGGTTGTCCTTTTGATTTTCTTCAACAACTAAATTCTCCTATATTATATCTATGATACTCATATAATTGTGAGAGTGTCCTCCCTATTCCAACCTGCAACTTGAAATGCTCCTATTTGCCAATGAGTAACCAGTCCCAATATTTTTCATGCTCTCCTGCTAGTTTAACCAACTATTTAATGATCAATCTGTTTAGATGGTTTCATGAAGTTGGAGTTTAGGTAAAGTCTTTCTGTTGATGTGAGCTCGAGTTTTAGTGGGAATCCCTGATTGTTTGCAACGGATGCTTGACTTTCTTTTGAAGGATGTGATTGAGAAATTGGGTATTTAGTATAAGGTTCTGGGCTGGTGGTCATTAAATTCTTGTGAGATGGATTGCTTGTTGAAAATTTTGTGTACTTTGTTGGGATATGGTGTTTTCTGGTATGAAGGGAAAGTAGTTGGTTTGGTTTTGACTCATGGATATGATCTTGGGTGTGGTTGTAATATGGGTGTGGTTGTGATGTGGACAGGGAGGAGGCAGCAGCTGTGTGGTGTTGGTTGTGGTGGTGTTTCAAGTCAGTGGAGCTAGGTCTTAATAAGAATTAATTTAACATGAGTTCAGACAGCAGGAGCCGAAGCAGGAGCAGGAGCAGGAGCCCTACGGATCGTAAGATCCGTTCTGATCGCTTTTCCTACCGCGATGCACCTTACAGGAGAGATGGAGGACGTCGGGGTTTCAGGTTTAATGGCTTTTGACTATTATTTTATTTCTTCTCGTCTTTGTAAAATGTGGGTTGATAAGGAGAAAGTAATCTGTCAACATGTCGTCGTTGGAGATGTTCTGGAATCTTACTATCAACCGTTTCTGTTGAGTAAGACCTCTACTTGAATATACCTCAGAAGACCTTTTGAAGTTGATATTTCTTAATTTTGGCTCTGGTTAATAATGTGCTTTGCTTTGTTGTACATTTGTTTAGATCTTTGTAAGTTTTCGAATACAAATGTGAATCCTATTGTTTGTTTAACGATGTAATTAAGTATCCATCATCTTGGTTGTAGAGGTAGCTTTGTTTCTGTCAGTGGTGCACAAAGGCTGTACACCTTTTACTTTTGCATTGTCAGATACATTTGGCTCAGTACATGTATTAACTCCCTCAACTTTTTGCATTTTTTGGGTATTTTTTTAAAACTTCAGAGTGCTTTAGTTTCACGCTCTGAATGTTTTGGTTTTGCTTGTTTCTTTATGTGATTATGGGTCTGATTCTTCTTAATGATAAGTTAAAATTAAGGACTGGTTTGAAATTGGGAATGCCATTAGTTTTTGCTCAGAAACTAATCTATTGCAATTTTTTTTTTTCCAGCCGAGACAATCTGTGCAAGAACTGCAAACGTCCAGGCCATTATGCTAGAGAATGCCCTAATGTTGCAATTTGTCACAATTGTGGTCTTCCTGGGTACGGAAACTTTTTTTGCCTTGCAATTGGACATCATAATGTTCCATTATTTGCTTCTCCGCATTCATTATAATCATTTTATTTGTTTGTTCTTTTGACCTTTTGTTTTCTGGGAGAGGGTTTGAAGAGGTTGGGGTTCCAGACTTTCTAGAGAGTTGAAATCTATGAGAAATTAAATATGCTAGTTAATGCTAGAAGTCCAAACATACAAATCCTGAGTATGTAATTTTGCTTTACTGCATCTTACATCCCTCTACTGTCTCTACCTGAACCATTTTGCAGCCAGACATTTGCTACTGTCTCTGCTACCAAGCGATCTATTTCAATCATAGTTTTACTGATAATTCAGAAACTGAAGTTTCTTCCCCCATTTTCTGTTAAGAAATTATTATCACCATCATAATTTTAATAATAATCCTTTCACGTGTTTAGTTATAACAGCATCTTCTCCTCCACCATTTCAATGATTATACCACTATTGCCACCATTCAGTTTCACTGGTAAATCACATAAACCTTAACAGTGCAGGATTGCCGTAATGACACCCACTATCTTTGTTATAATTTTGACATTAACACAGCTACCACTTCATGCCTCAACACCGCCCCACCATCCCACAGCTACTGTCTTCCTTTGTCAACTTATCTTCACTGTTACCACTTCAGTTTCTGCCCTCTGCCACTAATATGCTAATGCATGTTTACCTTATACCACTTTAGACAATTACTAGCCACCAACACTATCACTTTCATATCCCTTTCTCCTGTAACTGTGTGCCAATAGTATGACCATAAAGGTTTTAAGAAAATACCTACAGTTCGAGAGAAATATGCATGGTCCCCAGCAACAAGGCTTTGATGCATGACAATTTGTCAAATTTCTCATATTTTCTGGAGCCACCTCGGTCTCCATGCTCTTAGGACTGCTTTAATATTCAACCATTATTTCTGTGAGACTATGGTGATGGGAAAAAGTTATTATTTTGGAGATCTTCAGGTTTTAGACATATTAAGACAATTCAGAATGTTCTCTTTTCCATTTTAAAGCAAAGTAGCAGTACCTTGTGGTGAAAGCGGTGGGTGAATTAATTGTTTCATTGCTTCAATAAGGTTGCATGGTTTCTTATCTCGCAGTAATAATGATCTGCCTCACGCAGATGTCTTCTTCTTTAATTTTTTTTTAAAGTGAAAAAATGATGCTACATGTTTAACGGAGCTATTGATTGTTACTGACATAGTTGTACTTGTGCCATTTAATGTTCTACTAGGCACATTGCTTCAGAGTGCACTACAAAGTCGCTATGTTGGAATTGCCGGGAACCTGGTCACATGGCCAGTAACTGCCCAAATGAAGGCATCTGCCACACCTGTGGTAAGGCTGGACATCGCGCTAGAGATTGCACAGCTCCCCCAATGCCACCTGGGGACTTGAGGTTGTGCAACAACTGCTACAAGCAGGGTCATATTGCAGCTGACTGCACAAATGATAAAGCATGTAACAACTGTAGAAAGACAGGTCACCTAGCACGTGATTGCCCGAATGAACCCATCTGCAACTTATGCAATGTATCTGGGCATGTGGCAAGACAGTGCCCCCGAGCCAATGTATTGGGAGAGCAGCGTGGAGGTGGAGGTGGAGGTGGAGGAGGTGGAATGCGCGGCGGCGGTTACCGTGACATTGTATGTAGGAACTGCCAACAACTTGGGCATATGAGCAGGGATTGTATGGGCCCCTTGATGATCTGTCACAACTGTGGGGGACGAGGACACCTGGCATACGAGTGCCCTTCTGGCAGATTTATGGATCGCTACCCCAGGAGGTACTGATAAATGGCAGATGATGTTACGGAATTTACCTTTTATATCAAGCAAGCAGTTCTGATTTTAGGCTTTAGATTGAAGGTTGAAACTTCAGACTATTGAGGAGTTGAATTGGGACTTTATTTTGGTAGGATGTGTTTCTGTTAATGTGGAGTACCTATTTTGCATTAGAACAAAATTGATGATGACTTAGTATGATTATGTATTGAATTTTTGGCAATTACTGAAAAATAAAACAGTATGTAATTGGGTTGCCCGAGGATGTGATGTCTGCTGATTTTTGTTTCCCTTCTTGCTTTTCACATCATGTATGATTCAGAAGCTTGTGAACTCTTAGAGCACTTCCAGCAGTTTGCCCTTTGCCATGACGAGGGGGCCGCTAGGGCAGCTACTATTTACCTATTCACGTGAATAGTAGCTGCCTTTTTCATAAGCAATGTGTTTCCACCACTTGCCATGGCAAAGGTCAAATATTATTCATTTTTTTCACAAATTTTTTTACCTAAACAATTAATTTGGATAATATTTTCAGGTAAGATTTTTGGGTTCCTACGTGTCAATACTATTCATATCTCATAATTGGATAAAATTTTCGGTTTGAAATTTCAGATAAATTTCAAAATTCAAAATTCAGATAAATTTCAAAATTTAAAAGTCAGATACATTTCAAAATTCAAACATCAGATAAATTTCAAATTTAAGATGAATTTCAAAATTCAAAATTCAGATAAATTTCAAAATTCATATGAATTTCAAATTTCAGATAAGATTTGAACTCTCTAAAATTGTGCAGTGTGTCATCTCTATCTGCCTAAATTTTTCTATAAAACCATAGGCTCAGCTCATACCTCTCACACTAGATCTTCTCTATATTTTCATTTCTCAAATTTTAGAATTCATACTCCATTCTCAATGGCAGAAATGAATGAGGTCTTGGAGAGGCAAGAGCGAGAAAGTAGAGAAAGAATGCGTAGACGAGTTGCAGGCAAAAGGGTGCAGAGAGAACTAGATCAACAAATTGTCAAGTAGTGGCTTTGCTTGATGTAGATAACCAAAGCCGCCGTGGTTCACAAGAAGGCCGTGGCCGGGATGTGAACAGACATAGATATTCTCGGGGTAAGAATCTTCTGGAAGATTATTTTATTCCAACTTCTTTGTACTCTTATGTTCATTTTCGAGCGTGATATAGAATGTAATCCCATTTGTTCAATAAAGTCATGCATGATATTTGCAATTATGATGAATAGTTTGTTCAAAAGAAAAATGTTGTTGGAAATTTAGGACTTCTTCCTGAGCAAAAGTTCACAGCTTTTATACGAATGTTGGCGTATGGGTCATCTGCTGATTAGGTGGATGAGATTGCCCGGATGAGGAAGTCCGCTGCTTTGGAAAGCTTGGTGAGATTTTGTGATGCAGTCGAAACTCTATACATCAGGGACTACCTGCGCAGACCTACGCCCAGGGACCTGCAACGACTTCTACAATAAGCTGAAGCTCGAGGATTTCCAGGAATGATTGGTAGCATCGACTGCATGCACTGGCAATGGAAGAATTGCCTAATTGCTTGGCAAAGAGATTATGGAAATAGGAAAGGGTAAAAAAGTATCATCCTTGAAGCCGTTGCTGGATTAGATACATGGGTTTGGCATGCCTTTTTCGTGTTGTCGGATCTCAAAACGACTTGAACGTCCTGAGTCAATCCCTAGTGTTCAATGATGTTTTGAGAGGTGAAGCCCCGAATATCACCTATGAAATCAATAATTTCGTCTACCATAACGGGTATGATCTGGCTTACGGCATCTATCCGAGGTGGACCACATTTGTGAAATCAATTCTGCATCCCCGATCCCAGAAGCAAAAATTATTTGCTGCCTATCAAGATGGTTACAGAAAAGATGTGGATATGTGCTTTGGTATCTGTTGAGACCCAAAAAAAAAATTCATGATTGGGCCCAAATAAATTACCAGCCCGAAACGCCATTTTATTAAGAAAATGCATAAAAAAGAGGTACTCGAAAACTTGCCACATGCGAATTGAAATTCATGCGCCATGCTAATTCACCATGCTAGCTCCACAAGCCCATGCCAAAATTAAACATCAAGGATGATAAAAAAAATTAAAGCACGCCAAGCGACATGCCATGCCAAGCATGAAATCGTTGTTTCACACCCAAACACACTACAAGCCTAAGTGGGCCCAAGCCACTCAAAATGCCCGGGGCTTGCTTGAGTGGGTTGTGGTATGGATGGTAATAGGTCGTCATGAGGCCCATTGATGGGACGAGAAATGGAGGTTCCGGGTTGCTTGGGAGCCTCGGGACCCAAGCCCATTTCTTAGGCCCAAATATATGGGTGAGCAAAAAGGGGAAAATAACTCAACCAAAATTAGCCTAGTCAAAGGATAGCCCAACCAAAAGCCCAATGTTTAAATAGCCCACTTATTTAATGAAGTACCTTAGCCCATACAAAATTTCACAATAAGCCACAAAAGCCTCAGCCCTTTGCTAGAAAAATAGAAGCCACGTAGAAGAGGTCTGCAGGATCACTAAACAGAGCTGCTGGAAAGTGCCAGCACATGGGAATGGATCAAGTTCCAAAACAAAACACCAGAGAGACCAAGGGATATTAGCATGTAAGTTGTCAGGAAGAGGAGTACCCTTTCAAACCAGCATATACACCCAGTTGTTTTCCTTTATCAGTGCTGGCCCAGGAAAGAGAAGGGAAAGAAGAAGAAAAGTAGCCAAGAGTGGAGCTTCCTACTGAAGCAGCCGCGGGAAAGGGGGTCTTGAGCTCCAAAACTCCTGATTTTGTGCAAATAGATAAGGGGAAATCTCACCCAGATAGGAAAGTCAAGAGAGGAGAGGAAAAAGGATGGAAAGGCTTGCCAAGATTGGGAAGAAACCATCAGGGTTTCTTGGGAAAGGATAGTTTCCCGCAGCTATAAAAAGAGGTCCCCTCCACCTAGCAAAAACCAACCCAGGCTGAGAGAGCAAGCTTCCTCTCTTACTAGCAAAATCCAGTAACCTTATTCACCCTTCTTCTTCATTCTGCTTTGCTTGACAGATTATTTTCAGAATCTGTCAAGCTGCCGGAAGAAGCGATGTTCATCTTTTACCTCCTTTCAGCCAAGATCACCCTGCAAATCTGGTTTCCCTCATTTTAAACACTCACATTTCTCCTTAAGAAGCCTTATTTTCCTCTTTGGTGCTCAACTCATGCTGACCCTGCTCCCATGCCACAAGCTCTTCATGCTAAGCCAAAATCTTATTTGAAAGCAAGCACAAAACACCTGTAAGCAGCCCTCATTTTCATTGGTGAAGGTAACCAGAACACTTCCTAAGGTTTTGCTGCCCTTCCGAAGTGCTTTTGGGGCTTAATTTTCGAACTCCAGCACAGGGGGCAATTTTAGTGATTTCTCTTTTCTGGCAGCCCAGCCCATTTACAGCTGCCGGGAGAAAACAGACCCCCACAGTATCCTCCAAGCCTGGTGGGCTATTATAAGGGGTGAGGCCCGTAATGATGACATGCATCATCGTCCATAACATGATTGTGGAGGATGAGTGTGATTACGATGCTGCAGACGTGTACGAACCGGATCCCATGAACACGGTATTGACAAGAATTTATGAAAAACCCATGGGGCCAAATGGAGAACCAGTGCAGCATGAATTGTTGGTTAGGGACAGTTGTTTCATGACCCGTATGATTGATCAATATACGGAGATGCAATCGTTTTATATTCATGAACGACGTCAAGTTGACTTGATGGAGCATTTATGGGCGATGAAAGGCAATGACTGTGAATGAAGTGAAGTGAAGATGTTTTTTTAATTTATTATGTTTATGTTTTATTTTTAGTTATGCTTTGTTTTTTTTTTAATGCTTTGGTTGTGGTTTGTTTATTTTTTATGCTTTGGTTGTGGTTTGTGTTTTTTTGAATGCTTTGGTTGTGGTTTGTTTTTTATGTATGGAATGTTTTGAATAAAAAGGTATTTTATTGAATGCTTTCTTTTTTCACTCAAAGAAAACCAATTATACTAATGAAATAAAATACATGAATTACAACTAATTCTTAAAACAAAACATTAAAATACAATGAAATAAAAGGCAAGCAAACTAACTTAATGGTTTTGATCATTTAACCAATCCGTGTTGCTAGGTCCATTGTCACGAAAAAGTTTCGTTTCATAACATCCCTTCATTCTAGCTTCCAAAATTGTTTTGTTTCAGGGGACATATGGCTTATATCCATGGCCATGGTTTTCTGATCCTTCCCCTCAATATTTTCTTGGCGTACATACTCCCTTTCTTTTGCATATTCTAGATGAATTGCCCTCTCGTCTTCTTGGGTTTTCTTGTCTATTTCAATTCTCATGGCGCTTTGCTTTGCAATTTCCTCCAAAAATTTAGATGCATTACTAGTAGAATTACTCCCTCTCTTCGCCTTCGCCGCCTTTCTTCCAATAGGCCTTAACTCCTTTTGGATGGGTGAGTCTTGACTCATTGGGGAATCCGTAGGCGAATCCGATATCGGTGAATCATGGAGTGATGTCTCGTTCAACACCACGGTCGGACCTGTTGGAATAATTTGGAATCTCTTACAATTCTTCACCACCTCCCAACATTGGTCATGGTTGAAAGTTTTTTTGTGTTGGCCAGTAGGACCATACCACATTTGTGCTTGCATAATCTATATATAAAAAAAATATTGAAAATGCAAGAAAGTTAAAAAAATATTGGCAATGCAACAAATATAAACAAAATAATGGATACGCAAGAAATATTAAAAAATTGTTGGAAAATCAAGACATATTAACAAAATATTGGTAATGCAAGAAACATTTAAATAAATATTGGAAATGTAAGAAATATTAACAAAATATAGAAAATTGCAAGAAACATTTAAAAAAAAATTAATAGGACATTAAAATTAATCAAATGAAAATTACAAATAATTTACCTCATTGCTAAGATTTTCCCCTCTTCTATGGTTGTCCATTGCTTTTGCCAAGACATCTCTCCATTTCCCCAACTCTTTATTGAGAATTTTCCACCTACTAGAGAATGTCATTTCCGTACAGGTCGAACCCAATCTTTCACAAAATTCGGCATTAATTTTTTTTCTTCACATATGACAGAATTTCATCTCATTGCCCGAGACGGGACAATGACTAATTTGGAGCCAGCACTCACACAACAAAACATCTTCCATGATGCTCCATGCCCGTCCAGTTTCAATAGAAGAAGCCATAATATGATAGAGAAAAATAAAACTTGAAAGTGAAAAAAATATTGAGTACAAAGTGAATTTTTGTTGAAGGAGAAGAAAATGTATGAGGATTTGGTGTTAAAAGTGAAGAGTATTGGATTGGTATTTATAGAAAAAAAATTCATCAATTTTTAAAAAAAATTCAAAAAAATTTCATTATTTTATTGCACAAAAATTCGCTGTCGTTGGATTAGAGAAAAAAATCCGATTGGAGAGCCCAGACGACACCACGTGACTGCTAGTCGTTGGCAGCACTATAGCGCGTGTGTTTGAATTTTTTTTTTTAACGTTGGCCCGTGCGTTGGCTGACATCATCGCAAAACTCAGGCTCGAGCTCGGGCAAGCCCAGTCTCGTGACCCCCACCTCTTGCCCAGGCCAGCCTTTGCTGTTGGAAACGGTTTTTGGGCTCAAGAGAGGCTCTTTTGTGCAAGAAGGGGTGGGCCTAGTCTAGTCTGGTTTTCACCTCACACAGGAATCGACACTATTCAAACGGTGCGGTTCGGTTCGATTTTGGTAAAAAAATTTAAGAAACAAGTAGGTATGGTTTCTGGTTTGGATTGGATTTTTTTTTAATAAATTCCAACTAAAAATTTATTTTTTGGGCTTAAAAAATCATAAATGACATAATTTCATGTAAAGAGAGATAATTAGGCCTATAAAAGAGAGGCGCTTTGAAGTTGGACTTGGGAAAATATTAGTTATGAGATTAAAAATTTAGTATTGGACTTAAATAAATGTTTTTTAAAGAAACCTAGTCTGTTTGGTTTGATTTGGTTTGGTTTTGTAAGGTGTGAAATTGGTGTCAGAATTGGTTTGAACTAGTTTGGCATTGGTTTGTTAACTTTTTAGTCAACATGATTTTTTTCCAATTTTCCGGTCTCAATGCCCACCCATAGTGCCAAAGGGGTTTGCTTTTTTTTATTTTTTTTATTTTTTTTTCCTCGGGTCAATGTTGGTCCAGTTGATGGCTTTGAGGCTTGTCTAAGCCCAACATTAACGCATTTAATATCGTAATTTAGGTTTCAGCTCATTATATCTCTTGAAAATGGGAGTCAAAAGATTGATTTGCAACTTGAATATGGAGTAAAATGTACGCGTTTGCCTCTAGGTCCTCGAAATTTGTCGAAATCAGAGAAGATAACCGATTGTAAAAAATGTCACATTTTAATCATTGCAAAATAAACTAATAAGGCATATAAAAAAGTAAGGAAAGAGAGAATTAGCAAGTTGAAATCTAAAAGACAGAATGAGCGACCTACTGGAGGTGAAACAAGGTCCTCTCCTATATAAACAAGGGAGGGAGGGAGTAGATTATTTGTTGGATGCGGAACTTCAACATGAAAAAGAAATGTATTTTTAGTGACTAGCAAAAATTACAAAATAAATATTTAAAAAAAGTGACAAAACTGAGGAAAATAGAGGATGGGATTAACTAGGGTTCTCCTCTTCCTCCCAGTTCGAGAAAACGTCGTCTCTATTATCGAAGCATGTCAACAATAACTCTAACTAGCTAGCAACTCTATCTCTGGGCTAGGTTTAGGGCTAGAGCTAGGAACAGGGCTAGTGAGTTACCTTTATGTAAGAGAGACAATGACTCTTTTTTTTTTTGTCCCGAATGCCCATTTATATGAACTAACCCCCATCTCAATCATCCCATAAATCTCCTTTTGTTAGTCATCTTGTCTAACTTCATGTCGCTAGTCCTGTATCACCCAATAAAAACTATGTGCACTGTGGGATCCCTCAGATATGGTACCTGCCAAGAGTTAGATTTAACTATACAAAAGATCATTTCCATTACAAAAGATCATTTCCATTACCCTTTTTTCCATCATTATTTTCTCAACCCAACAATTCCAATCAAGTTCCATGACATGATACAATTATGCCTTCCACATATCCTATATATCTCACAACAATGTAACCATTTAAAACATCACCAATGTATATATAATCATGCCAACATTGTTCAAATAGTTAAGAATACATAAACACCCAATAACAAGGAACGTCAACCAAACTGTAATACCACGCATAATATAATGCTCACAAAATTTGATTAAAACAATCTCTGTAAAAGGCCCTCAAGAAACCCCCTACCTTGACACCAAAGCTTTTGCTAGAAATGTAAGGTATTTTCCCAATTTTTCACTACATCCACAAACTCAGTCTCCCACTCTTTTTCTTAACAGTTCTACTTCTTTCTACCTCTCTTTCTCTCTTACTTTCTATTATATTTCTTCGTTCTATTGCCACTACACTTTTCTGAAGAGGGAAATGAGATTTGAAGAAACAAAAATGTTGTATTTATAGGACTCCAAGGGCGGTTGTCACACTTCGGGATTGGCTCCGCCGTAGCACGATATTGTCCGCTTTGGGCCCCTCCTCTCTGCCCGCACGGTTTTGTTTCTGGGAGCTCACGAGCAACTTCCCAGTGGGTCACCCATCCTGGGATTGCTCTAGCCCCCAACTCGCTTAACTTCGGAGTTCCTACGACTCCGAAGCCAGTGAGCTCCCAAAAGGCCTCGTGCTAGATGGATGCGGGTGTGCACATATAAGGTACATCACCCCCTCTCCGTTAGTTGATGTGGGATCTTACAATCCACCCCCCTTAAGGTCCCGACGTCCTCGTCGGCACACTCGCACCACACGGCAGAGTGGCTCTGATACCAAATTGTCACACTCCGGGATTGGCTCCGCCGTAGCACGATATTGTCCGCTTTGAGCCCCTCCTCTCTGCCCGCACGGTTTTATTTCTGGGAGCTCACAAGCAACTTCCCAGTGGGTCACCCATCCTGGGATCTAACCCCCAACTCACTTAACTTCGGAGTTCCTACGACTCCGAAGCCAGTGAGCTCCCAAAAGGCCTCGTGCTAGATGGATGCGGGTGTGCACATATAAGGCACATCATCCCCTCTCCGTTAGTTGATGTGGGATCTTACAGCGGTAGCTATGTTTATGAGATAAATTCAATGTTTAAAGATCAACTCCTTATTTCTTAAAGCCCAAGTAGCTTTTCTTTCAGTCCAAGTCAAAGAATAATAAGAAGAAATATCATGAGGACATGTATTGATAGGTTAAGTGACTCAACCATTTATTTCATTGATATCTCATTAGTTTTCAAGTAAATAAAACTAGTAAACCAATTTGGCTACCATGCAAGTAATTTGCATAGTTGATTGACACATGCTAACCACGTGGAGCATATAAGATAACTCCTCAATTACATAGCCATGCATGAAATATTCCAAGTAGATAGCCATGCACAAAACAATCTTACTACCATTAACTAATTTTAATATTTAAAAGAAAACATTAAGGAAATCATCAAAATCATTTAATTAAAAAGAATGAACATGCACTAGGTGAAGCAATTAAATAAAACATAGACTTCTATAAAATGATTATAATACTATAATTTATTGTAAAAGTACAACAATTATTGTTTATATAATTATTATAATTTAATAATTATCAAAATAATTACTTTAAAAATAAAAATTTTAACTTTCCTAGATAAACTTTTAAGAATATGAATTCTCATAACTTGGTATCTCAACTCAACCTTAACCTAAAAATTGTTTATATAAGCATAAAATGTGTAGATGACATCCCAATCTACTAGGCATTGCTGGTAGCCCCTAGGTCTGCCACCTAGTCATTCAGTTTTCCCACAAAACTGCCAAACCCCCACTTAGTGACTCCCCAACAACCCACTATGCTTTGAGGCCGATTTTCACTCCTAGAAAATTTACCCATTATTTGAAGCATGCAGTCACATCCTCAAGTCACATCCTCGGAAATTGCCTTCAACCGCTTCAACACTTATCCACATTTTTGTTAGAAAATTATAATTTATATTTAATTTTTTAAATAATTAAATGGAACTTAAATTGTGGGACATGTGAGTATATGACTTTTACGAATTGGTATGTATCCATTGGGAATATTCATGTTTTTAACCTAGGAAAAATAAAATATTATTTATTTTGTTTGTGAATAAAATAATAATACTTTATGTAAAAAGTTGCATTGTTTCATAGAAATTGAAGCATTGCACTTCTTGGCTTAAGTTGCATTGTTTCATGTGTGAAAAGTTGAATTGTTTCATAGAAATTGAAACATTGCACTTCTTGGCTTAAGTTGTATTGTTTCATAATAATTGAAACATTTCACTTCTTGGCTTAAGTTGTATTGTTTCATAATAATTGAAACATTGCACTTCTTGGCTTATGGTTGCAACATGAAAAGACACATGTGTTGATATTTTTCAATCACATCTTTTCTGAACATAGGCCTTGTTGCCGATAAATAGAGAAGGTCCCACAACATTTCATTAATCCAATTGTCATCCAACAATAGTAGTTTTTAGAGCATTCATAACATTATATTTTTAGAAATATAGTGAGTTAGTAAGAGAGAATTCATACACAAGTTTGAGTTGGCTTTTCTTGGGGATTGTACTGCTACTTCAATAAGAAGTTGATTGTTGTATCCTGGGAAACGTTTGCCAAGCAAATCCTTAAAGCACCTGTGATGAGGCAATTTCATCTTAAGATTGTTGGTAAAATATAAAGATAATTGCTATATTTACAGACTTTCGAAAATAAAACTTCACTATAAATTCGAAATAAACAAATAAAATAACGATAAGGTAAATGTTAAGAATACTTTACAAACGATCGAGTCTAGGACTTGGTTCTATCTCCTTAAGACTTAAGACCAAAAACGTTTTCGTGTTAAGATTGTCAGTTTACTTTGAATTAAACTGTGGATTTTCCTCTTTATTGAAGGAAAATGACTGGTGTTACTAGTAGTGATTGTACTAGTAATGACAAGGGAAAAGGTGTGGCTCATGCTTTACCTGTGGTGATCCCTGCTTCCTCCTCTCATGGAGAGAAACCTAAGAAGTTCAATGGAACTGATTTCAAGAGGTGGCAACAAAAGATGCTGTTCTATTTGACCACACTCAATTTGGCCAAATTCTTGAAGGAAGATGCTTCTACTACTGGTACTACATAAGCGGTGGCTGCTGCAGATGCATGGTATCACAGAGTATGACTTTGCAAGAACTATATCCTCAATGGATTGGACAATACTTTGTACAATGTATACAATCCAATCAAAATTGCCAAGGCCCTGTGGGAGTCACTTGATAAGAAATACAAGACCGAAGATGTTGGCATGAAGAAATTCGTGGTTGGTCGATTTCTTGATTTCAAGATGGTGGACTCCAAGACGGTCATCAACCAAGTCTAAGAACTTCAAGTTATTCTACCTTAGATTGAAGCAGAAAACATGGTTTTGAGTGAAATTTCCAAGTGGCTGCAATCATTGAAAAATTGCCACCATCCTGGAAAGATTTGAAGAATTATCTCAAGCATAAGCGCAAAAAGATAGGACTTGAAGATCTGATCGTGAGGCTAAGGATTGAGGAAGACAATCGTGGTTCTGAAAAGAAAACTGGTGGTAACTCCATGGTGGCTAAAGCATATGTAATGGAGGATGTGCCAAAGAATAAGAAAAAGAGGAAGCACTCAGGGAAAGGCTCTAGCCAAGGGAACTCAAAAAAGAACAAAGGGTTCAAGGGCAAATGCTTTAACTGCAACAAGCATGGTCATAGAGTGGCAAACTGTCAAAGCAAGGGAAAAACCATAGAAGTTCAAATGATCGAGGAGGAGAAATTGTCCAATGAGACACATGATATTAACCTCTCGGCCGTAATCTCTGAAGTGAACCTAGTAAGCAATACCAAGGAATGGTGGGTGGACACTGGAGCTACACGCCGCATCTGCTCTGATAGGAAAATGTTTACTACCTATCAACAACTGAACCAAGAGAAGCAACTGTCCATGGGAAATTCATCAGCTTCCAAGTTGAAGGACAAGGAAAGGTGGTCCTGAAGATGACTTCTAGCAAGGAACTCACCCTAAATCAAGTGATTCATGTGCCTGACATTCGTTAGAATTTAGTTTCTGGAGCGTTGTTAAGCAAGAATGGTTTTAGATTGGTCTTTGAGGCTGACAAATTTGTACTTACTAAGAATGGGATGTATGTGGGGAAAGGATACCTGGATAATGGTCTATTCAAGATGAATGTAATGACTATTGTACATTTTATGAATAATAAGAACACAGTTATATTCTTGAATCCCCAAATGTTTGGCATGGTAGACTAGGACATGTTAATTATGATACTATTCGTAGATTAGTTAAGATGGATTTATTACCTAAGTTTAATATTGATACAAATAAAAAAATGTGAAACTTGTGTTGAAGCTAAACTTACTAGAACATCATTTCATTCTATAGAACAAAGTACAGAACCTCTAGATTTAATTCACAGTGACATTTGTGATTTAAAGTTTGTGCAGACTAGAGGTGGTAAAAAGTACTTTATTACTTTTACAGATGATTGCACAAGATATTGCTATATCTATCTACTTAGAAGTAAAGATGAAGCCTTAGAAATGTTTTAACATTATAAGAGTGAAGTTGAGAATCAACTTAGCAAAACGATTAAGGTTTTAAGAAGTGATAGATGTGGTAAATATGTAGCACCTTTTGCTAAGTTTTGTGCTCAACATGGAATTATTCACCAAACTACCGCTCCTTATTCACCTCAACAGAATTGTATTGCTGAACGCAAGAACCGTACATTAAAAGAAATGATGAATGCTATGTTGATAAGTTCTGGAGCATCCCAAAATTTGTGGGGAGAAGCTTTGCTTTCTGCAAATCATATTCTCAACAAGTTACTTCACAAGAAGTTGGAAAGTACACCATATGCATTATGGAAAGGACGAAGACCTTCCTATAAATACCTCAAAGTATGGGGTTGTTTGGCTAAGGTAGCTGTCCTTGATCCTAAAAAGGTTAAAATATGACCCAAAATCTTTAATTGTGTATTTATTGGTTATGCTTCTAATAGCAGTGCATATCGATTCCTTGTACATAATTCAATAATGATGATGTAAATGTGAATACGGTTATTGAGTCAAGGAATGCAACATTTTTTGAAAATATTTTTCCTTATAAAGATGCACATAAGCAAAGTTCTCTTAAAAGAACTTATGATAGTAGTAATCTTGAAAATCATCAAGACCAATCTGACCATGGACATGAAAATGAGGTTGAACCTAGAAGAAGTAAAAGGGCAAAGACATCTAAATCTTTTGGTCCTGATTTTCTAACTTATTTATTGGAAAAATGAACCTCAAACTTATAAGGAAGCCATATTATCCTTTGAAGCTCCTTTTTAGAAAGAAGCGATCAATTACGAAGTGGAATCCATCCTACAAAATCATACGTGGGAATTAGTGGATCTTCCTCTGGGAAATAAACCTCTTGGTTACAAGTGGATTTTCAAAAGGAAGATGAAAGTAGATGGATCCATGGACAAGTATAAGGCGAGGCTTGTAGTAAAAGGTTATAAGCAAAAAGAGGGCTTAGACTCTTTGATACATATTCGCCGGTTACAAGAATAACATCCATTAGAATGCTAATTGCAATTGCTACTTTGCATTATCTTGAAATACATCAAATGGATGTTAAAACTACTTCTAAACGATGATTTAGAAGAAGACATTTACATGGAACAACCATAAGGATTTGTTGTTCCTGGACAAGAGAAGAAAGTGTGTAAGCTTGTTAAGTCTTTATATGGCTTAAAATAAGCACCAAAACAATGGCATTTGAAATTTGACAATGTAATGATGTCAAATGGATTCAAAATTAATGAGTGTGATAAATGTGTTTATACAAAAATCACTCAAAATGGTTATATCATTGTATGTCTTTATGTAGATGAAATGCTCATCATTGGAAGCGATAATGATATGATTAAATCTACTAAAAGAATTTTGTCCAAGAAATTTGATATGAAAGATATGGGAATTGCAGATGTTATCCTAGGAATTAAAATATCTAAAACATCGGATGGAATAGTCTTGTCTCAATCACATTATATAGAGAAAATACTAGCCAAATTTAGTAAGTATGAAGATAATCCTACAAAGACTCCATATGATGTGAATCTTCAATTGACGAAGAACATTGGTGAAGGTATATCACAAGTTGATTATGCACGAATAATCGGCAGTTTGATGTATGTCACAAACTGTACTCGCCCTGACCTAGCATACTCAGTTAATAAATTGAGTAGATATACAAGCAATCCCGGAAGAGATCACTGGAAAGCGATTATTAGGTTCTTAGGTATTTGAGCTATACTAAGAACTATGGATTGCATTACACAAGAAGGTTACAATGATGCAAATTGGATATCAAATACGAGAGACTCAAACTCCACAAGTGGATATGTCTTTATGTTAGGCGATGCAACTGTATCATGGAAATATACATAACAAACCACTATGGAATCTGAATTTATTGCTTTGGATAAAGCTAGAGTAGAAGCTGAGTGGCTTCGTAATTTCTTAGAAGATATTCCAAATTGGCCGAAACCTGTGCCCGCAATATGTATACATTGTGATAGTCAAGCGATGATTGGAAGGGCACAAAATAATATGTATAATGGTAAGTCTCGACACATACATCGAAGACATAATACCATAAGGCAACTGCTCTCAAGTGGTATAATTACTATTGACTATATAAGGTCAATAGATAATTTAGCGGATCCGTTTACTAAAGGTTTGACAAGAGAGCTAGTTAACAAATCATCGAGGGGAATGAGGCTAAAGCCTATATCTCAATAGTTGCTATTATGGACACCCAATCTAGCTGACTGGAGATCCCAAGACCTAGGTTCCAAGGGACAACTAAGTTATGTGTGATTGAAGTACGGGCATTGTGGGGATTCTATCCCCTGCCCATTCCTATGATGATACAATGCTCCCTGCATCGTGTATGGTTAAATTAAGCTTTTAATGATTCCTGTAACTTGGAAAACCAAGTGGAGTATAGCATGATACTCTTTATAGGAAGTCACCTATATCAGTATTAAATGAGGCCGTTTCTTTGAGAATTGCAAGACTCAATTCTCTAAAGTACTAACGAACATCAGGAGTGGTCCATGGCCGAAAGGACACAACCTAGAGCCAAATGTGTATGAAAAGGTATTATGTGAGTAAAATTGTTTCGATTTACACAACGGCTGAACAGTTCAAGACATCATGTTCACTGATTAGCTAGTGAATCTGATTTTACTTCACTATGGAATGTTCAAGGCCAAAAGCTACTTATCTTGATGTGGTGCCTTTTCAACCGAATTCTCTCAAGTGTTTGCATTGTACATTTGCATTAACTAATTTCCATTCATGTGGGGAATTGTTAGAAATTTATAATTTATAATTAATTTTTTAATAATTGAATGGAAATTAAATTGTGGGACTTAACCGAGAAAAAAAAAAAATATATATATATATATATATATTTTTTGTGAATAAAATAATAATAATTTATGTGAAAATTTGCATTGTTTCATAGAAATTGAAACATTGCACTTCTTAGCTTAAGTTGCATTGTTTCATGTGTGAAAAGTTGAATTGTTTCATAAAAATTGAAACATTGCACTTCTTGGCTTAAGTTGTATTGTTTCATAATAATTGAAACATTGCACTTCTTGGCTTATGGTTGCAACATGAAAAGACACATTTGTTGATATTTTTCGGTCACATCTTTTCTAAACAGAGACCTTGTTGCCTATAAATAGAGAAGGTCCCACAACATTTCATTGATCCAATTATCATCCAACAATAGTAGTTTTTAGAGCATTCATACCATTATATTTTTAGAAATATAGTGAGTTAGTAAGTGAGAATTCATACACAAGTTTGAGTTGGCTTTTCTTGGGGATTGTAGTGTTACTTCAACAAGAAGTCGATCGTTGTATCCTAAGAGACGTTTGCCAAGCAAATCCTAAAAGCACATGTGAGGAGGCAATTTCGTCTTAAGGAGATAGAACCAACCAAGTTCTAGACTTGATCATTTGTAAAGTATTCTTAACATTTACCTTGTCGTTATTTTATTGTATTTATGTCGAATTTATAGTGAAGTTTTATTTTCGAAATTCTGTAAATATAGCAATTATCTTTATATTTTACTAACAATTTTGAATTTCAAATCTCAACATCCCAACTACGTTCCAACACCCTTGAAACCGCTAAAAACTGCTCGGGCCACGTCAGATTACTTGCCCAACACATATGCCTGCCCCTGCCATGTCTGGTGCAAGGCCTGTCCACACGCTACGCTGCGCGCATTTGCTCGACATGCGATGCGCGCCTGCTCGACATGTGATGCGTGCATTTGCTCTTCATGCCCTGCGCATCTGCTCGCCATGCACTGCCGAGAGCTTCCAAAGGCCTTGCTAGCAGATTCCATACATTCCTCCAACCTTGTCTTGCTTTCAATGTGCACCACCACTGCATATTTGATTACCTTGGCATGGTGCAAAACACCAAAACCATGCCATGGCCTATTCCGCTTGTTAAGTGTCTTACATTATGATAGTGGTCGTCAGATCCCAATAATACAATACGAATGAATGGCAGTAAGGATAAGGATTACAAAGGTATAAATTAATATCTATAGGTTTTAAAAAATGCTTTCTATCGGTTTGTCTTGGTATAAATTAATTTGCATGGTTTTGTATTTAATGTTTGTGTGAAGGAATGCAAGTTGGCTTTTAGACTCAAGGGATCACATAACTGTCAACGATGAAGTTGGTTCTATTGTAGTTTGGCCAAAATCTCTTGTATTGATAGATGTTAAGATAATTGTCTCATTTTTTGGACCTTGACCATCCAACTATTCATGGTACCGCGTTACCGTCATTTGCTTCAACGATGAAGCGTGAAAATCGAAATTTGATTTTGGGAAATTTTAAGAAGTCATTGGAAGAAGAGTTGTAGTGAGAAAGAGTAATGACATCCAACTTAACAGTATATAAACAAACTTGAGTTTGATAACTTATTAGAACTTTTTTTACAAGTCAAAATTATATTTTTAAGCTTTAGAGATTAAGATAATGGCAGCTGCTAAGACACTATAGAGGCACTATTTATGTGTTATGTATGTGCTGGGCAAAGCCCCTCTATATAGGCACTATCGATAGAGCGTTCATCATGGATTCAATAGGGAGACATTAAGGATTATTCCCATTATTATAAGTCAGATATTTTAATAGAGAGTCAAATATTGATAAGCAGGATGGGTGAAAGTATTTGATTGTCATGTTATATACATGAAAAAAAAAAACACATTAAATTCTGCCACCATAAAATCTTACAAATGAAACTAGCACAGAAGTTTTACAAGTTTGGCAAAGATTCAATGATTGCATGTTCAAAGGTAGATGAAATCATGTTGGAGACACAGAGAAGGGTGGAGCTTGTGTTGTCCCATGTATAGTTTCCATTTTCATCATGGCCTCCAGTCAGAGCTCGCTGCAACATTTACATAGAAAAGAAGCATAAATTTGGGCGACAAGAGAGAGAGCAATTGCAGATATGCAAACATGTGAATGTGATGATATATTAAGTTCACCTAAAAGAACAATAAAAGTAAATGGTAGAAATAAATTCAGCGCCGGCTAGACTAAATTTGAGCAGATAATACTCACAATGTTGGTCTCAACGATTTCTTTGATTTGATTTAGTCCTTCTGAATTTATCAAAAGGAACTATATGAAAATCCATGAATAGAGCTTAAGAAGAGAAGGCGATGGCTGTCCTCCAAACAAGAGTTTGGTATACAAAATCAAGTAGACTGAGAATATACCTGCTAAAATCTTAGCTCTCTTGTGATCGGTGTCGAGGTTTGCAACATTCTCATGTAAAGCGACCAAAGCCGCAGCACAAAGGATACCAACCTGTCTCATTCCACCTCCTAAGGTTTTCCTGAGCCTTCTAGGCTAAGAAGCAAAAGCAACAACGAATCAAATTTCAATAAAAAAAGAAAGAAAAGATGTGTTGTTGATCTTCACGAGAGGAATTCTCAACAGTATCTTAGCAATAAAGCATTTGGAACCAACAAGGACAGATCCAACAGGAGCACCAATAACTCTTGACAGGCATACCTTTTGACATCATCATGAACTTCGGCAGCTGCCATTGCGGCCTGAATTGTTTCATCCACTAGGTTTAGTGACCGGGTCAGATCGCAGATCCACCATTTTAGTTACCATTTTTGCTGAAGAAACAAATCCTAATTGAACAAAAGGAGAGACACACAGAATCAGTTCATAATATATGGCCTGAACAGAAATACATAAACAAATTACTAAATGCAAACAGATAAACTGCTGCTTACAGAAATTGTTTTCGGCTACCATTGCTGGATACTATACGAAAATGATCAATTAGTAGATGAAAGAATTTGGGGGGAAATACACCAAAACTCTGTTGCTTGAAAGTGGGAAATTATGGCAAACAGTAGTATGGTTTTGGAAGCAACAAAAACAAAATTCCGATGCAAAACGAATCCCTTCATCAATGTAGCCAAATTAAATAAAACAAAAACGCTCGAATGCGAAAAACTTTCATTTATGTTGACCGTAAATTCAAGCGTAATTCAATCTTACTACTCTACAGGGAGAGTTTTTTTATGATCCAAACAAAGGACCCAATTATAAATTTCCCAACTTGAATCCATTTCCAAGTGACTAGACCATGGGACTAGTCTTCATTTACCTATTCACTATTTCATTTTCTTCATCAATAAAAAATGCAGCAGCCAAACTGAAAATTAAACAAAATCATCAGCTAGTGCAGAATTAATATATAATCCTCTCCTTCTCTGCAAATGGTTTGTCTCACTAGAAACTAGAAAACTGAAAACCAGCATAAATCACAGGCAGATATTATAACCTAAAACTCAAAATCAAAGTAAAAAAAATCAAAGCCTAAAAATAACAAAAACTAATTATGCCGTGGATACAAAGCAAAAAGAAAACCGAGTACAGAAACTCTTTCTCCTTAGATGAATCACTTCCAAGCCACGATTAAATCGGTTTTCCCTAATTTACATTAACAATCCCAGGTTTCAGTACACCAATTTCGCTGATTTAGTAAAAAAAAAAGTGCATATTTACCTCTCTAGGCTACCAACCAAGACACAGCAGGATGAAACTGAGGAGATAGCAGATTAAAGGTTGCGACTGTAGATTCTTTGAGCGAAGAATCTTTTTCTTGATGGGCCTCAAGATTTGAGATAGGAAAGGAGATAAGGGCGAATGTGAGAGGGAGGATTGGATCTCGGCGATCATCCATGGTGGACTTGGTGTGGAAGAAGAGGAAGTTGTTTCACAGGTTGGTTGGAGACAAGGAGAGGAGAGAAAGATCGCTACGTAACTTTTGTTCAAGGTTTAGTCGGGTCGGGTGTTCATTAGAAATACGGGTTTTATTTTACCCGTTTCTACTGTAAGATTGGATTTCTTTTCATCCGTTGGATTAGATCCAACGGTGACCGGATACAGTGACTGCATATAAGTGAGCGGACTCGACCGCGCGACACGGGAAACCCCTTCTTGCTTACGGTTGGCTTCTCGCTCCTTCTATACCACTCTCAGTTAATTTTAATACAAAATCTTTCTAGTGTTTAACGATAAAACGTACATCATCCTACCTGGGAAGGGAACCGGAACCTTAAAACCCTAACCCTAGCTCTGTCGATTTTAGGGTTTTCCATCTCCGATTTCCGAATTTAGTATATTCAAATGGAAGCCGAAGAAGAAGATGTTTTGAAGGTGAACGAGCCTTCGGTTCCGGTTCAAAATGACGCCGTACTGTCTCCTGAAACACAGGAGGAGCTCCGGAGAACCGAGCCCCAATGCATGTCGGAGTCTTTACCCGAGCCCGAGCTCAAGCCCGAAACCGAGGGCTTTGGGCAGGGTGTTGAGGGGGAATCTGATGCGGTTCCAACAGAGGATACTGAGATTGTGGAGGAGCTGAATGTCGCAGAAGGTTATGGGACAGAGGATACTGAGATTGTGGAGGAGCTGAATGTTGCAGAAGGTCATGGGACAGAGGATACTGAGATTGTGGAGGAGCTGAATGTCGCAGAAGGTCATGGGACAGAGGATACTGAGATTGTGGAGGAGCTGAATGTCGCTGAAGGTCATGGGACAGAGGATACTGAGATTGTGGAGGAGCTGAGTGTCGCCGAAGGTCAGGTGACAGAGGAAACTGAAGTTGGGGCCGAGGATGAAAAGGGATTGGAGACGGAGAAGGTGTTGTCCGAGGAAGGTGTTGTAGCTCACTCGGCAAAGGAGGCTGCTGAGAAGTCTAATGTGGCTGAAGTGGCTGAGGAGACTGTCATTTCATGGAAGGACCAAGCAGAGGAAAAGACGGCCGAAGTGGAAGCGGAGGAGGCCGAAGCAGAGGCTGAGAAGGTCCAAGCGGTGGGGGAGCAGGCTGAGGCAGAGGGTGAGAAGACTGAGGCTGAGGTGGAGGGAGATGATGAGGCAAATGTGACGGACATGGCGGCTGAGACCGACATGGTGGAGGAGGTGGATATGGCTGATGATGCAATGGAGGAGACAACTGAGGCAGAGGAGACAGAGGCAGCAGAGGAAGAAGCAGAAGGGATGGAGGTAGAGGTGGAGGAGGAGGATGAGGAAACGAATAGGGCCGGCAGTGGCGGGAAGAGGAAGCGTGGGAAGAGTTCTAAGGCGACGGGAAAACTCCTCTCAAAGAAGAAGATGGAAGAGGATGTCTGTTTCATTTGCTTTGATGGGGGTGAGCTTGTACTTTGTGATCGCAGGTCAGTTAAACTCTGCTCGCTGTTTGTGCTTCTTTTAATGTTACTTATGTGATTAGTTGATTGAATGATATTGATTTAATTGGTGGTTTTCAGGGGATGCCCTAAAGCATACCATCCTTCATGTGTTAATCGTGATGAGGCTTTCTTTCGGGCTAAGGGTCGATGGAATTGCGGTAATTTTCTCTTACTTTTTGCCAAATTCTCATCTTTTTATCTAATACTCCTTTGTTGACCCATTCCGGGTCTTTCAGATGTTTGATTTTTGTTGATTATTTATGTGTTTGGCATGTGGTTTTTGTACCTTTAAACCCTAGCTGGATAAGTAAATTGTTAATTTTAGTGATGATTGGGTTAGTGTTTTCATGTTGTAAAATTGAATGTTTTTGTCTTAGAAATTTGTTTTAATTACAGAAGAAAAAGCAATACCAGTTGTTGGCAAGGTCTGAAAAATTGATACTGTTGTTTAAATTTTGGTTTTTACATACTTCCAGTAAGTTTCTTTTTGCATACTTCCAGTATTTTAGGGAAACAATGGAAAGTTCGGACCAAAGTTTCATGCTATTTGTGTAGTTAACGTCCCAGAATTGTTCTTTGTTGTGTCAGATTACTTTATAATATGGAATGCTGCTTAAGTAAGGGGGACTTAAGCAGCGTAAATCAAATCTGTGGAACTCATAGGGCTACACTTTATGATGTATCAAATTCAAGAGTTAGGAGATATATCTTTATTAAAGCATGAAAATCAAGTCCTACTTTGTCAAATTTTGAATCTCATACCTACTTAAGATGTTACATTTTAGAAAAATTTGTGTTGTGCATTTGAGATGATTTCTAATATTCTTATAGATAATCAAGATAGTGGCATTGAATTTATCTATGCTATATTGTCAACCTAAGTGTTACATGATTGCTACACCCCCTACTTACCATGACCCAAAACATGGTACACCAAACTCCAGATCACTAAAACTAGCGTATCTAGTTTTATTCTGTTCTCTCTCGCTCTTTTTTTTTTTTTTTTTTCCCCATCCGTGAGTAACCATAATACTTCGATTAATTTTTTATGAAGGATTAATTGAAACAAAAAGTTATGCCTTATTTAAGAAAAGAACACAAAAGGTTTATACATATATTCAATTCCAGGGTAATGTTCTCTTGCCAGATTTATGTTTCTAGGCCGGTGCTTATGTTGTCATATGGTGCATCTATCTAGATCTTACATTCAGGAAAGAATCAACCTAATGTCTGACCCAGATTCAGAGTCTGGCAAGAGAGCATTTCCATTTTGTTATACACACACACACACACACACATATATATCTATTTTATTGGTCACATAGTTTTAAAATCTGATTCTGATGTTTATATATTTTTACAAGTTGATTCTAAATCTATCACTGTCGTTAAATATATACTTAATAGTACCAAAGCAATCTTAATAAGAAATTCTAATGCATTCCCATGACCAGATATGCGAACTAAGCTTACCCCTACCGCATTGTGTGTTAAAGTAACATAATGAGTACCAGACTCCTACCAAGTACCAGGGCGAACCATGCTCTAGGAAACATTGGTCAATCTGTTTGGTTTTGGAAGGATTTGGGTTTATGTTATGCTGCATTACAGTAGTTCAGACTCTGGCCTTATTCCTGGAAGTTCTGTCTTTTTGCACTCCGTTTGTGATTTGTCATCTAGTTTTACTGAATTTAGTGGCCTTTTTCTTTTTTGAGTGAGATTGCAGGCATTATGATTGCTTTTTTATTTCATTTTATCAGCTCCAATTCTTTTACATTTGTGACTTAGTTTCATCATTTCTCATCATTTATAAAAATGCTTATTTTTGAAAATGGTTTTAGTGTTTTTGGGTTGCTGGCAGTATCTAATGCATGAATAAATGTATATTAGGTTGGCACCTTTGCAGCAACTGTGAGAAGAATGCCCACTACATGTGTTATACATGTACCTTTTCCTTGTGCAAGGGGTGTACCAAAGATGCTGTCTTCTTATGTGTTCGAGGAAACAAAGGCTTCTGTGAGACATGCATGAAAACTGTCATGTTGATTGAAAAGAATGAGCAAGGAAACAAGGACACGGTATGATACCTTCTTTCTTATTGTCTTCTGTTTTTCTCTCACCGCTTTTATATTTTCCTTTTGCGAGCATTGTCATTATTAGGGTGAAAGATATATCTTACTTCGAAGTATTTTAGCGCGTGAAAGTAATGTGTCATGTAATTCTTTTTTGTTACATCCTTAAAAATCTGTTGGCCGATTTTTTTTTCTTTGCAGTTGTCTTACCATCAGATGGAACCTTTTGGAAACATTGCAGGAATTTTCTACCTTTAAAATTTTTGTCCTTAATTAAGTACTTCCATTGTTAAGAATTAATTCTATGTTTATCTTTTTAGTTCTTTTTACTTTTTGTTCTGCTTTAACTCTGTAGTGCGATTTTCTAAATTAAATGCTTGCAGTGGCATTCAGCTTGTACTTATTTTTGTTGTGCTTGTGCAGAATGAAGTTGATTTTGACGATAAAACCAGCTGGGAGTATCTCTTCAAGGATTATTGGATAGACTTAAAAGAGAGGTTATCTCTAACGGTTGATGAACTTGCTCAGGCCAAGAATCCATGGAAAGGAGCAACTGGACATAAACAGGAGTCACATGATGAACCTTATGATGCTAATAATGATGAAGGGTCTGAGTCAGACGATTCTGAGAATTTGGATTTGGCCAACTCTAAAAAAAGAAAGGCCAAGAAACGATTGAGAACTCGTAGAAAGGGGAAGGATTCATCAAGTCCAGCTACAGCAACTGGCTCTGGACGCCCATCTGCAGATGACAGTACAGGGTGGGGATCAAAGGAACTCTTGGAGTTTGTTATGCACATGAGAAATGGTGACAAATCTGCTCTATCTCAGTTTGATGTCCAGGCTCTTTTGCTAGAATATATAAAAAGGAACAAACTTCGTGACCCTCGCCGGAAAAGTCAGATAATTTGTGATCTAAGGCTTCAAAATTTATTTGGGAAACCACGTGTTGGGCATTTTGAAATGTTAAAACTTCTGGAATCCCACTTTCTTGTAAAAGAGGATTCTCAGGCTGATGATCTTCAAGGGAGTGTTGTTGATACTGAAGGCAATCAGTTGGAGGCTGATGGAAACTCTGATACACCGGCAAAATCCGGTAAAGACAAGAGACGCAAAACACGTAAAAAGGGTGATGGGAGAGGACCACAGTCTAATATTGATGACTTTGCAGCCATTGATATACACAACATTAATTTAATTTACTTAAAGCGTAATTTAGTGGAAGATCTACTTGATGATCTGGATAACTTTGGGGACAAGGTTGCTCATTCTTTTGTCAGAATTAGAATTTCTGGTAGTGGTCAAAAGCAAGATTTGTATAGGCTGGTCCAAGTTATAGGTAATCACTTGGTTAATTGTCTTTCATTGTATTTTTGGCCTGAGCAAAGAAGGCATTAAACTTTTCTGAATGGTAAAGTTCATTTTTCAAATGATTTTCTCAACAGGTACATGCAAAGCTGCTGAGCCATATAAAGTTGGTAAAAGGATGACAGATATCTTGCTAGAGATATTAAACTTAAACAAGACAGAGATCATTTCAATTGACATCATCTCAAACCAAGACTTCACTGAGGTGATTTAGCATATAACATTTCCCTCTTTTCAATGGCAGGAGTGAGAATGAGAGTTGCTTCAATCTTCATAACTAACTGTTTTTTCGATTCCAAACATGGTCAAAAAATAGCATAAATGTGGGTGTAAAAGAGGCATGATTTGAATATCTCCTTGCTTTGAAGGGGATGGCCTTTATTAGAAATAACATTAGAAAGCCAGATGATGCTTGCCACTGGGTAATATGTGTTACATACCAGGGCAATGAACTTGATTCTCACATCCAATGGCGTTGTTGGCTTTGCCCTCATTATTGAGTGTAATTGCAGCTTTATGTGCAGCATAAGGAAGATTGCTGGAAAATAAATTATTTGTTTGAAAACTTTTTATTTGAATGATACTCTGATATATGTCATTGTTTCTTTGTTTCATTGTTAGGACGAATGCAAACGACTGCGTCAGAGCATAAAATGTGGACTTATCAACCGGCTAACTGTGGTATTTCCATGTTCCATTGCTCTTTTCGTGTGTTGGTATCTATTGTTTTTTGTGGTCCTGAGAAAGTGGTTGCTTGTAGGGTGATGTTCAAGAGAAAGCGTTGGCACTCCAAGCAGTCAGAGTCAAAGACGTAAATTTCTTGCTCTTTTTTACCTCAAAGTAGTTTTTTTGCTTGTTTTTATTTTTTGCATAAATTTATATCATTTGCCTTTACACATGCGGCTGTACGATTGGGCTTGCACATGTTTTATGTTGCATCTGAGGTTGATTGTACATTTTGAAATTGAGCTTTATATTACAGCATTGGCGTTAGGGATATCTGTGGTTTTGATTGTCAGGATAAGGTTTTGGAATGCACATAGGAAACTTTTGTTGCACAGAGGAGGAAAGAAAAACAGACTATGATGATGCAATAACGACGATGATGATGAAGGAAATAATATTTTTCTTATCATGGCTACAATTTTCAAATTAGTGTTCTCTAAGGGTGAAATTTTATAATATGCTTTATTTACAAGAAAAAAAAATATAGCTTTTAAATGCAAAATTATAGTTCATTTTCTGATAAGAAACAAAATTTAGTAAAAAATTTAGGGCCCGTTTGATAACCGTTTCAATTTTAGTTTTTAGTGTTTAGTTTTCATTTTTTGTGCTAGAGTATAGAGGAAAATGAGTGAGAATGGGAGTGAGGATGAGACTGGAGGATGGGAGGGAGAAGTAACAAAAAAGTGAAAACAAAAACTTGAAAATGAAAACAATTTCAAATATATTTCAGTTTTTAGTTTTTGTTTTCACTTTTGTTACTCCTCCCTCTCATCTGCCCTCTCAATCCTATCTCCACTCTCATTCTCACTTCCATTCTCCCTCTTTTTCCTCTATACTCTAGCACAAAAAATGAAAACTAAAAACTAAAATTGAAATGGTTATCAAATGGGCCCTTAATTTTTGAAAGAAATAAAAGACTTGTGGACAAATTATTCACTACATACAATATAATAAAACTCTAAAGTTCTATCAATCGGCCAGAAAATTTATAAGAATCATTCATAAAAGTTACAGCCCAAAACCCAAATCTGCTAAAATGACAAAATAAAGAGTTAATTGTGTGCATTATGAAGGATTGACAATTTGTAAAGGAAATGGATGAGGGTGCTTCCCAAAACTTGACACCACCTATTCCCATCATAGATTGGCAGCAAGTATAAAATGAATCAAAGCCAAGGGTAGCAGCTTGTGCCCCTAACCACCATAGATCTCCACATCCACTTTCCAAGTAATGCCTTATCCTTTTCACTAAGTTGCCAATACCGAACCACCCTTCTTACTCTATGCACTACCTCCTATCTCACTAGGTGTTCGTTCTTTCCCTCCTCTCTCCATTCCCACATAAGATCCCTTGTAAATTCTTCAATCCCTTAACCACTTCAATTGGAATTCTACATGGAAAACAGCAGTGATTTGTGTCTATCAACGTCTTTTCCAGCATATGCACCTTATATGGTGCATTTGGTCTTGCTAAATAGGTCTTGGGTTGTAGGGGAATTCATTTGGGATTGCAGGATGATTTAAGGTTTGAGACATATTTTGAAGGGACAAAAGGGGTTGGTGCTCAAGATATTTCGTTGGTTAAATTTTCTGGGAAGTAGAGGATTTGTGGATTTGCAGGGTTGTTTTAATAGGTGTTTGAGAGTCGAAAGGTTTTTGAGAGTCGAAAGGTTCTCAAAAGCATTTGGGATGTTAGGTTTTTAGTTTAAATAGGTGAAGACTTGGGAATATCGAGGAACCTTTACAGTATGTGAGTGAAGTTCTAAGCATCTTTTTGTTTTGTAATTTAAGTTTATTAATTGGTTGATGCATGGTGGTGGAGCTTTACCATATATGTTGATTGTTGGATTTTGGCTCTATGATGCTGCAAGAAGTTATGGTAATCCATGTGGAACGTGAGTGATAGAAAGACAAAACCAAAAGGAAGTATCTTAGCAAAAGATAAAGGAAAAGATAAAGAAAAATAAGAAGTAAAGAAGTACACTCACAAATTTGCAATTTTTTTTTCTTCCATTATTCCAAGAGACATACTCAATCTTCTATAACATTTAGCTGTAACAAAATCTGAATATATATGTAGGGTTACTGACCATCCTCATAAGAACCAAGACTCTAATTATGAAACTATAAATCACATGGTCATCATACTAGAAACTTAATATCGTATTTACACACTTAGGGATCTAGCTAGCAATCTGAATTACTACCAAGTTTTTTTTTTCTCTCTCTCGTATTTATTTATTTATATTTATTTTTTAAGGCCAAGAAGGATTCTTTCTTCGTGTTTGGTTCTACACTTTAGATCTTGCCTTCTAAAGAGTAAACTTGCTTGGCATAGCTGCTGTCCGTAATCCTCCTGTTCTCTTAAGCTGGTTTGGTAATCAGGTACCCTGATTCCCCTGTCCTTACTAAAATGGGTTTGATTAGAGGTTCTAGGTTATGTTATCCAAGTATAATTGATTTTAGCTTTTGTTATCCCTACCACCCATAATGAAGCAACAAAGAGGAGAATCTATTGGTTATTACTTATTTCAATTTAGTATTTGGGATGGGGAACATGATGTATAAGGTTGAATACAAGCTAGGTGAACCAACTTATTTTCTTTTTCCAACTTGACTGGATATGTGAACTGTAGAGGTGCAGCGCTTGAGGGCAGCTTGAGTTCGAGTTGAGCTTGAACAAGCAAGGTCGAGCTCACCTTGAGGGGAGGTCAATCCAAAACTCAAGTTTGACTTCATTTGGCTTGCCTAGCATCGTAAACCCAATCAAGCTTGAACTTGAGCTGTGGATCCTTTTATGAGCCTTGGTTTCTTATGATCCTACTATATGTACACATGGTCATGTGGCTTAAATACCTAAGCTCGAGATGAGGCAAGCACTTGATTGTTGTAGTTCATGATCAACCCAAATATAGAATAGACAAGCTCAATCCAACCTTGAACTTGCGAGCGGCTCAGTATGTTTTTAACCTTACCGTGTTCAAGAAGAAAGCAAAGACCTAACATCTGCACCTAATTCTTTATCATGGGGCGACTATAACATGGAAATCAGCAAGAACCAGTGGCATCTCCCTAGTGAATTTCGTAATAAGCTCAAGCACATTTGTTCTTAAAACAGGATTGTTTTGTCCTTTTCTTTTTAGGACAGTATGGATTGTGTCTCCTTTTAATGTTCTCAACTCTTAATCTCCTAGATGTAAATCGAATATATTTATTTGTCCTCTGTACTGTCGTATAGCATGGTTATATAATTTTGTTTTAATTTTTCTTGATTTTCTTTGATGACTAATTTATTTCTTTATTTTTATTCTGATACAGTGGTTAGAAACAGAGATAGTGAGACTCAGTCATCTTCGTGATCGAGCTAGTGAAAAAGGGCGTAGGAAGGAATATCCTTATCTTTTAATGTCTAGTACATTTTTGTTCACAATTTTGCTTGGGGTGCAATCTTTGCAATTGCACCAAAAGTTGATGCCCCAAATACATTTTACCACTATTAAAGTAAAACAATCGTATGAGTTTCTTCATTTCTAGGAAATAAAAACTTAAATTACTTTTTATTATTAAAGATGTTCTTTCTTTGTTGTATATGCTGCTCTAAGATGACTAGGAATAGGTATGAAGTAATCCTTAACTTCCTTTTCACGCTTAGAGAGTGTGTAGAGAAATTGCAGCTACTGAAGACACCTGAGGAGCGCCAGCGTAGACTAGAGGAAACTCTAGAAATACATGTGGATCCAAATATGGATCCAAGTTATGAGTCCGAGGAAGATGAAGATGAAGGAGATGATAAAAAACAAGGTCGCATTCAACTTCTTGTGAATTTTTATAACTTAAATTCTCTGGCACAACTATTTTTATACCTTAAATTCTCTGGCACAACTATCTTTGTCATTAATTCAATCATTAATAACATAGCTTTCAATTCATGCAGAAAGTTATATTAGACCTACAGGTTCTGGCTTTGGAAGGAAGGGGAGGGAGCCAATCTCTCCACGAAGAGCAGGACCTTCATCAAATGATTCCTGGAGTGGGACAAGGAATTTTTCCAGTATGAATCGGGAGTTGAGCAGGAACATGTCAAATAAAGGGTTCTTCAACAAAGCAGAAAATACAACTGCAGCTGGTGAGATAGTAAATGATTCGTGGGGTCATGGAAGAGACAGAGAAACACAGCAAACAAACCACTGGGAGAAGAAACAAAATATTTCAAGTTTAGAAACCGGTGTTAGGAGTACACAGTCTGCAGTACCATCTGAATCATCTCCTGCTGGCGGGTCAGAAAATTCAGTGGTGCATCTCTCCACTGGTGTAGCACAATCTGCAGCCAATATCAATGAATCAGAAAAAATTTGGCATTACAAGGATCCTTCTGGAAAAGTCCAGGGACCATTTTCCATGGTACAGTTGCGTAAATGGAATCACACTGGCTATTTCCCTGCCAACTTGAGAGTTTGGAAAAACACTGAGAAAGAAGAAGATGCTATACTGGTAACTGATGCATTGGCTGGAAAGTTCCAGAAAGACCCTTCATTCGTTGACAGCAGTTTTCCAAAGGCTCAAATGGTGCATAATTCACATCTCTCACCTGTACATTCTGGGAAGTCTCAAGGAGCTCTCTTTCAGCGAGGTACAGAAGGCCAAGCGGGAGGAGTAAGTTGGGGATCTCAAAATGAAATTAATTCTTCCTCAGGTAGAGGTACTCCACAATCAGTTGAGGTCCCCAAGTATTCTTCAGATGGGTGGAGCACAACAAACCTTCCCTCACCTACTCCATCCCAAACTCCATTGGGTGGGGCAAGGGGGCAAGCTTACGAAAGTAATTGGTCACCCAGCCCTGCTCGTCCAGGTGGCTCTGTCTTGGGAGGCAACGGAGTGCTGCAACCTACTGCAGTAGTTACTCCAGAAAGTGCACTGCGAGCTTCTGGAAATGATCGCTCAAGTTCTCTTCCTGGCATTAATGCAGCACCCAAGTCTGAAAATGCTACTCTTCTGGGCTCTACAACTGCTCTTCGAATGCATGGTCAAGTAACAAGGTCAGCGCCTGTATTGTCCAATGCCTCAATGAATCAAGTAGCTGATGTGAATAACCTAGTTTCAAATCTGCAAAATCTGGTTCAGTCAGTGACTAGTCGTGCTCCTGCCAGCGATGCTCGAGGATGGGTTTCTGGTTCAGTTCCGAATCAGGAAATGACTGCCTCCGGCCCAGTACCTGGGAGTGAATCTCAACCTTGGGGAGGTGCTCCATCTCAAAGGATAGAACAAAATAATGCTGCTACTGTGCCTGCACAACATCAAACCCATGGTTACTGGAATAACGCTCCATCTACCAACAATGCTCCCTCATCTATGAACACAGGGAATTTAGCTGGAAATTTCCCTACATCAGGCTTCTCGGGTGTTCCGCACTCTGATCCTTGGAGACCCCCAGTTCCAAGTAATCATACATACATTCAGCCTCCCGCACAACCGCAGGCACCTTGGGGCGTGGGAGTTCCAGATAGCCAAAGTGCTGTGCCAAGAACGGGGCAAGAGAATCAAAATACTAGTTGGGTGTCAATGGCAGGAAATCCAAACGTGACCTGGGGAGGACCGGTGCCTGGTAATACAAACATGAACTGGGGACCTCCGAGTCAAGGTCCAGGATGGACTGCACCCGGCCAAGGTCCTGTACCTGGAAATGCAGTTACTAATTGGGTCCCACCTGGTCAAGGACCACCATCGGTAAGTGCAAATCCAGGTTGGGCTCCACCTGGTCAAGGGCCAACACTTGGGAATGCCAATCATGGTTGGAGTGCACCCAATGCAACTCAGAATGGAGATAGGTTCTCAAATCAAAGGGATCGAGGTTCTCATGGTGATCCTGGTTTCAGTGGTGGCAAACCTTGGAATAGGCAGTCATCTTTTGGTGGTGGAGGTGGGGGAGGAGGTTCTTCCAGGCCTCCTTTCAGAGGGCAGAGAGTGTGCAGGTTCTTCGAAAGTGGTCACTGCAAGAAGGGCGCGTCGTGCGATTATTTGCACCCGGACCATTAAGAATTTTGGGAACACAGCAGCAGAGCAGTTACTGTACAGCAATTTCCCATCCAGAGTTTTGACTTTGTATAAACTTTTTTTAAAATCTCTTATTTACCATAACTTGGGGCAGTTTAGTGTATTTTTGCTTCCTTTTATCCCGCTTTTTCATTAAAAGCCTTATTATATGGTAGATTTCTTCTCATTTTGAAGTAACAAAAGTTGTAGACTCCGACTACAACCCAATATTGTATACAAAACATAGTTAGCACAGAGTAATTTGCATTATTATAATAGAAATGCAAAATGATTGTCGATCTACGTGTGTGTTAGATAGAATTAGTGCAGAAAGAGAATCCCCAGAGAGAGAGAGAGAGTGGAATTGGTATAGAAAGAGAATCCTTAAAATGCAAGAAAAACTGGAATGTGGGAAACTTTCTACCTTCCTATTCTTTTATATTACTGCACTTATGGTTATTTGTTTCGTTTCTGACATCCTGATTCCTTCTTACAAACCAGTTAGTCATGTCAAGCGCAATCTTGTATATGGAGCTAAGCCAAATATTTTCCCTTTTACTGGTATATTTGACATTTTATACATTTTGGTCGACAAAACATAGTTTTTGCTTTGTTTAGATACACTTTATTCGGTCAGAGTTTAGGATATTTCAATGCAATAAGAGCAGACATGAGCTTAAACATATTGGTTAAGGCCGATGTACTTCCTACTATGCATTGAGTTCGAATCTCCTTCCCCATAGTTTAGATTAAATTAAAGTAGAATATCTCTTGTATAAAAAAAAAAATTATAATTCAATAAATAGGAGTGACCTTTTTAGGGTGATCTAATGAATAAATAGTCCCCCTTCCATTGAAGGAGGGACACCCTTCAGGGTCACATACCATTTTTTTTTTTTTTCAACAATCAAAATCATCTATTTTTCAAGTTTTCATTCATGAGTCATCCATACAAAAAATCAAGCAAATCTAAATCATTAAGGAATCTAGTGTTGGCAGTGGCGAACGGATTAAGGGACAAGAGGGGTCGCACGGCCCCATGAAAATAGCCGTAAATATGGTTGTGGACAGCCTGTGGAGGTCTGAGTAGACCACATGACTAGCTGCAAGATGACCCCAACGTGCTCAATTAATGCTGGAGAGCTTGCTGCACTGCAGCGCTGGCTTTTCTTTTTTCAAACTACCTCGCCAAAACGACGTCTGTGGGAACCGAATTAAATCAGAACCCTAGGTCAAATAATTCCTTCCATTTGGGGATTATTTGACCTAATTGGGAATTATTCAACCTAATTGGGAGTTACTCAATTTAATTGGGGATTACCCAATTAAATGGAATGTTACCTAATTAGGTTGAGAATTGATTTGATTCCTACCATAATTCCCAATTAAATGAGGAGTTACCTAATTACATTAGGAATTGATTTGATACCTACCACAATTAGGGATTTGATTTACCCAAATTAATCAAATCCTTAATTAATCAAATTAATTCCAAATCGGGGAGGAATAATTCCATTCTATATACGGAATTATTCCTCTGAAACCCTAGCCTCCAAGACCACTATAAAAGGATGGTCACACACAAAGGTTGAGGTACGTCTAAAATTCCTACTGAAACTCTGTAGAAAATTCATCTCAAACCCTAGCCACCTCATCTCTCTCTCTCTCTCTCTCTCTCTCTCTCTCTCTCTCTCCCCCACATAAGGCTCCGGCCGCCCCGTTTACACCTTAAACACATCTCTGTACCCTAGTTAACTAGTGTTTTTCTTACAAACTCTTGAATTAATTTAGGCATCGGAGGGCCTTTGGCCAACACCCTCCGGGTGTGGTCCTCTTATTTGTTCTATCTTGCAGGGAGAAAGAGGCGGCGATAAAAGAAAAGGAATCTTTGCAATCGAATATTCTCGTGGGAAAATTTGCTCCCAAAACGTCATTTTGGTCCAGGCGATTTCAAATTTTTTTCATGACCTGGCAACAAAACAACGTCATTTTTAGCCAAGCTTTAAAAAAAAAAAAAAACTAACTCAAACCCCCTCTCTCTACTGGACTTCAGCAACCCAAACCCCCCAAAACCATTATTTGATTGCCAATCCCAAATTAGTTTCACACTCATCCCTTAATTAAACCCCAACCTAAACCCTTCCTCCTCACCACCACCACTCTACCGTGCCACCCCATGTCAGTATAATTTGTATTTTTGATGAAATTGATACATGTTATTCCATCATTTCAATTTTGGTTGCTGGTCACTGCTCTAGATTTATTTGTCAATAACTTGATCTACCAAATGAGTATAAGCTCCCAAAAAGTCAGATAATTGATCTTTGCTAAAGAGGATAAAGAAAAATTAGTGCAAGATGTGTGTGAGATATATTGAAATAGACATTGCTGCACCTGAGATCTTCAAAAACCTTTCTTCTTCCGAGTATTAGACAAAGGGTTTCTAGGGTAGGTTGGGGTTAATGGTAGAGTATTAGTGTGTGTGTGTGTGTGTGTTTTTATTATTTATTTATATTTATATTTATATATTTTTTAAAATAATTGGATAAGAAATGACTCATTTGTCCTTTAAAAAAAAGCCCCAACAGTTTAGCCTAAAAGAATTTCGACACTTTTACACTAAGACCCTATGACCCGAAATCCTGAATCTACCTCTAAGCGTTGGAAATAACAACTGGGTCTAATTTCTATATTTAATGCATAGAAAATTTATATGGATTAGAAAACCCTAGAAATAATGGTCGAAGTGAGTGCTAGGTATTCTGTCTTTAAGACAATTTATGCCCCACTATGGTTGATCGGTGTTTGTGTCCCAAGATACAACAACCCTGTCCTTACGATAGTAGCCCTCCAAATCATAAGGCCCTAGCAAACCACGATTGTGTTGAACTCTCTCATATGGACTCACTTATGAGACTCTACAAAGATCTTTATACTGCATTATGAAAAAATTAGTCTACCTTCCATGTGTAGGTCTTGCCTACACCCTAAAATATGTGACTTTATTTGAAAGGTCAAGTGATGCATATGTTAACTTAGATGTTGTAGGGGCCTTTTTGTTCCAACAAATCTAGGTGGACTTGGGCTGCTGTAAATAAAGAGTGACTGTAACATCCCACATCGACCAACGAAGAAGGAGTAATGTGTCTTATATGTACATGCTCACATCTATCTAAGACGAGGCCTTTTGGTAACTCACTAGTTTCGGAGTCATGGGAACTCTAAAGTTAAGCGAGTTGGGGCTAGAGCAATTCCAGGATGGGTGACCCAGTGGGAAGTTGCTCGTGAATTCCCATAAACAAAACCTTGAGGGCAAGGGGGCCCAAAGAAGACAATATCATGTTACGACGGAGCAGATCCGGGATGTGATAGTGACATTGCTCTTTCCCTTGGGTTCAAGCACTAGACCCTAAAATACCCCAAAAGAATTCCAATTCTTAGGGAATATTCTGGTCATGTTTAATGGCTCCTTGCAGGTTCTGATGTATAACAGGTACTCGAATGATTTTGCTTGATTTTGCTGTATTAGAAGTGCTTTTCTTGAAGTAGAATATGTGTTACAAGTAGTGAAATAGTGCTGGAGAAGATGTTGAAAAAGATGGAGTTCCTGGCAGTTGTGATGGCATACGGCAACTGATGGAAGGCATACGACAGCTGATATTGGGGTTGATACTTGATATTATACACAGATCATATAGGCTTGACATGAAAGGCTTGTGTCGTGGGAGCTGAGAATCCATAAGTTTAGCGAGAGAGAATGCTGGGGATGCTTGAAGCACGGTGTTGAAAAAAGATACATATGATGTTCTAGGGCTTGGGATGATTTTTGAGGTTTCTAGTAAGTAGAAAGTATGGCTTGGGTATGACTTGCTCTTGCTGTGGTTGTTCTGTGTTTAAGAATTTGGATACTTGAATGGTGTTTAAGCATGGTAAGACTTGTTTCTGGGTGTTTACAAAGCGTAAGCTTGCCTCTGTGTTACTGGTTTGAGCTTGGAATAGCTAAGGCTTGTTTCTAGGTTTGGAATGGCTGAGGCTGGGTGATTTCTAGCATAGGGTGAGCTTGCCTCTGCCTTCCTGGGAGAAAAAGAGAGGAATGAAAGGGTTAAGCTTGAGTTTGGTGTGTTTCCCGTAATGAGAATATGCTTGCTCATATTGCTGTCTTGGTTCCCTCCTTCTGGTTCTGGATAATGCCTCCTTTTATAGGTGCTGGAAGAGCAACTGTTGGTCTAAGCTTTTAATGGGGATGGTTGAAATGGTGGAAGTTAGGCTTTAATACTGGCAGGTTAAGTGCTGGAGGAAAATGCATGGTAGCTCTAGCTTTTATGCTTGTAGAAGAGGCTTGGTGGTTGGGTCGGTGGTTTAATGCTGGAAGGTTGGCAAAAGGCATGTTCTCTCTGCTTACTCATTCAATGGGCTTAAGAAAATGGGTTTGGGTTTTGGGGCTCCCAAGCAGCCCAAAACCTCTATTCTTTTGAACCTTTGACGGGCCTCATGGATTATTGTACCAATCCACACCACAACCCGCTCAGCAAGCCCTAAGCATGTATGTGGTTTAGGCCCACTTAAGCGTGTCTGATGGTTTAGCATAGGAAAATGTATTATTGGCTTGGCATGACAAGTACATTATTTATATATTTATTTAATGTATTAGTTCCCAAAATACAGCTTGAATTAACGCATGACCAACATTATATGTTATATTGGACTTGAAATATCTTTGGGTTTCTTGTGACATATTGGGCCTCAACAAATTCATTACTTCAAACTTGAAGAGATATATCTCTTCAATTTTAATTTCCATTTAATTTCAGAAAATTCTAATAAATTGTTTAACATCTTGTTGCAACAAACAAAATAGACGAATACAGTATTTCAAGAAAACACTATAATAATAACCATCTAATTAAGTGGTCAAATAATCTCGGATTCAAGTGATTTTCGCAGAGATAATCTATGAGAAAATATCTAAAAAATTAAACAATTCAAATTATTAAAATACAATGCGTGGTGGGTCTTACAAGAATATCCTTCCTCAACCTTATCTACAATATATGAAAAGTGATAAATAAAATGAAAATTAGCCAAATTCATGTATCATTTACTTGGTTATTAGTGCTCAGTTTTGCGCCGTCCGATTAGCATCGAACGTCCAGAAGAATCTAGTGCAGATCAAGAGAGAAGTGAAAAGTGAATGAACTTGGAACCAAAAAATAGCGAATGAAAAACAGACAAGAAACAGAGGAGTAGGAGTAGGAGTAGGGGCACATAACCATAACCAAAATGGAGAGTTTTATGATGATGATATTGAATTGAACCATTGAGTCAGAGAGAGAGAGAGAGAGAGAGAGAGAGAGAGAGAGAGAGATAATAATCTAAAATTCTAATAAATCTTTAATTCTTATAGAGAGATGGATAAGGAAGGCGAAGACGCAGATGGAGGAGGTATCAAAATTCCAAACCCTAACCCTAATCTCAGCAATGGCTCAGCGAAGGGAAAGTCATGCAAGGGTTGCCTCTATTACTCATCCACACAGAAATCCAAATCCAAATATCCCACCTGCGTTGGCCTCTCCCAAACCCTCCAACAAGGTCTGTCTTTCTGTCCGTCTCTCTCTCTCTCTCTCTCTCTCTCTCTCTCTCTCTCTCTCTCATTCATTTTGATTGCCAAAGTTCATAGACTCTTCAAATTGAATTGATGAATTACTTTGATGCATGATTCAAATTGAATCTGGAAGCCAGAAAGATCGGTTCTTTGATATTCTAGTGCTACAACATTCACAGGCTGAATTGATGCCTATATTTTCCCACTCAAAATAAGGGCTGTCTTTGTGGAGTATGTATTGTTTATGATGTCCTTGTTATTTGTTAGTATATAATAATTTCTTATAATTTTCTTCCTGTGTATTTAGATGCATCTGAAATTTATTTATTTCTAGTCATCTATATGATATGCGCTTATTTATGGATTTATGGCCAGTGCCCAGCTACATTGTGGGAGAGACTGAGTTAGAGGCTTCTAAAGCGGACCGCAGCCTTACAGATTTCAAGTATGCTTGCGTAGGTTACTCGGTGTTCTTAGACAGAAAAGATTCTCCTAGTGATCAGCAGAATAAACAAGCGGAATTGCCGTTTTGTGTTGGTCTTGAGGTGTTATATCTTGACTCTATCTTTTTCTTGTTTTCTTGATTTGTTTCATTTTATTCTTAAAGACTGTTTGGCATTTCTCTAGTCGAATATCCATATCACTTTCCTGCCTTTCCTGTCCTTATGTCTAAGTTAGTTATATAATTATATTGAGAATTCGTAATGCTCATATTTGTATGTTTATGATCTTCTCATAAAATCAGTTGATATGTGACATAACTAGCTTGTGTCAGGTATTGTATGACAAAAAACCAGCAGGCCATGCACAGGCAGCTCCTGCTCATAAAATTGAAGGTATATGAAGTTTTTCTTTTCTCTGTTTATTTATTTGAAAAGGCTGTGGGGATCTCAATTCACTCTTGATTTGTCGGAATATAGAAAGAATCCATCTTCCCGTACCTTCTTAGTCTCTGATACTAATTGATTCAATGACTTTATTTGTGTACGTATACTTCTCTCTATTTTGTTGCTTTCACCATAAACACCTGAAGTTAGATGAAGTCTTTCTATATTCATCTGCAATGTGATTTTCCTGCATTCATTAAGGGATGTTTGGTTACCATCAGACTGAGATCTCCCACGTTTTTCCTTGTTTTGATGTATAATTTATTCTCTTGATAATGGAAGCCCATGGCACTCATGTGCAGTGGGTCCATTTTCATTTGGCTCTCAAATGCTTGGTAAAGTTTATATAATAGCTGTTAGGTCAACATGCTATATGGGATAGATGCAGCGCAAGCAACATTTTGATGAAGTGAGTGGCAGAAATGAGGATATTGAGATGTATGTGTGGGAAGACAAGGAACGATAGGATTCAAAATGAACACATTTGTGAGAAAGGTGAAGTATCACCCATTGACAGGCCAAAAAATAGCATTTATTAGATAGGAAATGAGAGAGAACTGACTATGGTACTTTGGAGTTTTTGGACATATTCAATGCAGATCAATATGGTAGTCAGAAAGAGTAACTTAATCAACATAGAGAGTAGTTCGAGGGAAAGAAGACAAATATGATAATAGAATTAGGGTGACTTAGATGATAATATGGCCCGACATAGGACAATATAGAGGACCATGATTCACGTTGCCTACCCCAAATAGTTGGGATAAGGCTTTGTTGTTCCAATGCCTTACTATTAATTAAGTATGTGCTCTATTTGTGAATGGATAAAGGCAATAAACTTATTTGAAAACATGTGCCTGTTTTGTTACATCTAAGTATAATATTTCTTTTCCGAATCTATCTGTGTTATTTGTGTTTAGAATATATACCTGGTAAATCAACAAACTTATCATGGTATTAGAGCCACAATGTGTAGGTCACCTTATTATACATAAGAACTCTCGGTTGAGGCCACTTGTCATGTGCATGATCACCCACAAGAGGAAATCCACGTAAGGAAAAGTGTTGAGCACTAGTTCCTCATTGATTGGGCTAAGCGTCCAGTGAAGCTATATACCCCTATTAGGTCTATCCACTTGACAACTTCAGCTTTTGAGAATCATAGTAAACCAACAAACCTTAATATTTAATGTGAATACTTACTTGTGCAAAATGACTGAATTTTCTTATAACATTCACAGCAACCTTGTTTATAAATTCTTGGTGTGTTTCCCTCTCCAGAAAATGTTCGGCCGATTCCTCAACCCCGAAGCTACAGACCACCACATTCAACAGGAGATGAATATCTCAACAGGTATGGCAAAACTTTGAGTTAGCAAAGAAAAGAAGTTATCCATGACTTTCTTTTTTTCACATGGTTTTGTGTTTGAGTTTTCCAGTTCAGTTTGTTCTTGTTAGACTTTAAAACTCTGAGTATTTGTATGTATGCAGGTTTAAGAGGAATGCAATACTAGTAGCATCAGGTGTTGCTAAGAATGTGAATAGAGTGGGAAGCTACATCAAGCAGAGTGTGGATGACATTCTATACCCTTACCGTAGAAGGCCTAAGTAACAATTTTGATTGTATGAGTAATTTATAGCATAAAAGAAGCCCGATGCCTGAAATGGCATGATCCCAGTTGTATGATTAAATTGAAATGTTCATCCCTCCCTCTTTCTTCTTGTATGAACAAATTAATCATCACACGAAGGGAGCGGTTTGTATATTTTCGTTTGAAAATAATTGCTAACATATTGGTTTTCGTCTACAAGTGATTTTTGTTACTTGCGGCCAAATTTTTACATAAATAATTATGTGGCTTAGTTGTTTGATCAGGAGTGATCAAGCATTAATCGATTAGTAAGTTAATACAGCGTTGATCACTTTTTTGGTCCACTTAGCAATATAATCTCATAATTTGAACATTCGTTTTTCAGATTATCATTCAAAGATCACCCCTTGTAAAAATTAGCCAACATCGTTTAATCATTTGATTCTTATTGGGAATATTTTCGTTTGTTTATTTGATCGATCCATACAAACGAACTGTACTAACCAGTCAGCGATAGGGCCTGAACAAATAGAAGACTAAAACAAATAGCATAATAAACTACCTTATTAATTAACAGGCCCGGCCTGAACAAGGGCCGTCATTGCGACCGCCCTAAGCCTATTATTCAAGGGCTCAATTTTTTTTTTTAGTGTTATATTATATTATTATTAACTGATTTAATATTTTTTAGGAAAACAAAAAAAAAAGGATGGTGTTTTGGAAGAACGCGCATCCTTTTCGCTCCTCAAGAAAAACCCTTTTGCGCTACCCGCTTCACTCCTCCAGGTTAACGTTAGATTTATCTATTCTAAATTCTTGTTCTTCTTCTCGTTCTTCCTCTTCTTCTTCTCATCTCATATCATCTCATTTAAGCTTCTCCTACTAGTTACAGAGTTGTGAATCCCTAAATTAATTTTTCTATTGGTAGATTGGGGAGATTACAAAATCCAAAGTGTGGACTTTTGTTCAGTACAAAATCGGTCCTTGTAAAAATCAATTGAAAGTAATTTTTCATGATTTGATATCAAATGAAAAGGAAAATATTATTTTTTTATTTTTATTTTTTTTGTAGATTTGTGAACTCACATGAGTTGCACATTCTCTTTGCAGGAATTCTTTTAAGCTCTAATTGATTGCAAATTTGGAAATATCAAGTTTGTTGCTGTGGAGGGGGATTTCTCAAATTCCAAGTTATGTTGTTCTTTGTGTTATTGAGGATGCAAAGACATTTTTTATTTTGCTGATTGCTGAGGATGCAAAGGGATTTCAACTAGATTGATGTTGTTTTGCTTTGGCTATTGAGCATGCATATAAATTTTTGATTTGTTGGTTCCTTGTTGCTGGATGAAAAAGAACTTACTGAATTGTTACAAGTATTTATCTTGTTTGTACATTGTAGCCTTTTATTTTGAATTTTTATAAAATTGAAGTTTGAATTGAAAATTTATTTGCTAAATGTTTAGTTAATGTGAACAGGTTAAATCTTGGTTGAAAAATGGGAGTGAGTTCATCACTAAATTTAAAATATATATATATAAGGGCATAATTTTTACTTTTGCCCTGGGGCCTGAAAATTTCAGGACCGACAGGCAGTACCAATACGTAAAGAAATAGGCTCATCACTGTTTTAAAACCAAAGTAGTATTTCACAATCTCCTCAAACTATTCAAAGCGGGCAATTTAACCTGTAACTCGGCACAGCAACAAGCTGAACTGCTTTGGGTGCAGTCAGTCCAAAAACATCATTCATGTCAAGCTCATTAGGCTTCATTCCATCAGGCAACTCCCATGCAAAACAATGAAGAAGATGGGCCACAGCCATCTCCAGCCCATACAGCCCCAATTGCATACCCGGGCACGACCTACGGCCCGACCCGAATGGGAGGAACTCGAAGTCGCTCCCTTTAAAATCGGGCGAGCCATCGTTCAAAAACCTCGAGGGTTTGAATGTTTCTGGCTCATTCCATGCAGTTGGGTCACGGGCGATAGCCCATGCATTAATATAAACCCGTGACCCAACTGGAAATGAGTAACCAGCCACGGAAGTCTCCTCTGCAGTCTCGTGGAGGAGAAGAGGGATTGGTGGGTGAAGACGGAGGGATTCCTTGACTGCACATTTGAGGTAGGTTAGGTTTTCGAGGTCAGTTTCTTGGACCCTACGGTTCAAGCCAACAACATTGATGAGCTCTTGCTGCACTTTTTGGAGATCTTTGGGGCTCTTCATCAGCTCTGCCATTGTCCATTCAATCACTGATGCCACCGTTTCAGTTCCTCCAAACATTACATCCTATGAATGCAAAGTGGTAAATCAGAAGTGACAGAGTGATAATTAAACACATCATTTCCATTACCAAAATAGTTAACACATAATATTGATCTTCTGAGTGAGAAATGAGAATGTGCTTTATTTTACCATAAATTCTGAGTAAATATAGTAAAAAACAAAAGAAATCAGATTTGTTTATTTTGATTTAGAAAAGGAAAAAAGCATTGACCCACCTATTAAAAAATATTAATTACAATGTAATCCGCTTGTGAAATTACCTAAATTAAAAAAATTAAAATAAATAAAAAGGAAAACCCCTAGGCCGAGTTGGCACCTCAAATAAAGGGCAACAATATTGGAGAACGATGTGATCAGTAAAACGGGGGTTTGGTAGTTAATAATATTGGAAAGAAAATTATACTAATGTATTATTAAAAGAATAATTGTTTCCCTCTTTCCGTTGAGATTTTTTTAAAATTGAAAAAATAATTATTAATGAATATCTATGTATGGACTGTTATATATATCAAAAATTCTCTATGCAGGATATATTATTTAAAGAATGGACACGCACATCAATATTATAAAAATGTGACAACGATATTTTGCTGACGATAATAATATGGAGATATTATGAATATTCATTATATTTTCATGTAAGACTTACCATGATAATAGCTTTGATATTGTCTCTGGTGAGCCTAAAGGTAGAATTGGGGTCGTCACTTTCCTTTACAGCATCATCACTGAAAAAAGCTATTAATTCATCCACCATATCTGTTTCAGCTTCATTGTCATCTTTCTTGGCCTTATTTGTATTCCTCTTAGCCATGTGATCATCGATGATCTTATCAATAAACACGTCTAGTGACCTACGAGCCTTAGCCATTCTGTCCTTAAAAGCCTGTGCATGAACCCAACCCAACCATGGAAGAAAATCTTGCATGTTAAAAGCCCCAAAAAGCTTAGAGAATTCCTGCAAAATCTTCACAAACTCTCCTTGCCCTTCATGGGAGCTTGACCCGAACGCCGCCCGATAAGTTATGTTCTTCGTTAGAGTGAAAACCAATTGACCGATATTGACCGGTGAGCTGGTTTTTGTTGCCACATGTCGAACCATCTCTTCAACTTCCTCACGTACTGAGGCCCATGACTCGGCCCGTTTCCGACTAAACAGATTTATGACGCAAATTTTGCGCATGCGACGCCAAAACGGGCCGTAGTTGGCAAAAGCCATATCGGCCCGATCATACGTCAAGTATGATATAGCAGCATTTGCAGGCCGATTGGCAAAGGAACTGTCCTGGACTTGGAGGATTTCTCGGGCCACTTCCGGAGATGATACGACCATGATATGTAAGACCCCCATCTGAAGATGGAGAAGCCCACCATATTGTTTAGCCAATTGGGCTAAACCGCGGTGGGTGAGTTGGTCCATCATGAGCATGTTCCCAATAATGGGCCACCCTCTTGGCCCTGGTGGGTATGGGAGTTTTCTGCGTGACATGAACAAAACAAACCAGGAAATGATGAGTAGAAAAAGAAGAATGAACAACATGGGAGAAGATTGCAGGGATTCAAGTGCTTGGTGAAGGAGGAGATCATCCATGGCTTGGTTTGTGTTCTTGAAAATGGAGTTGTTGAGGAGGTTGATATATATAAATATATATATATATATATTATGAATTTGATAAGGTGAAAAGAAAAGGATGAGTTGCTTATATATATAAAATGGGATCTGCAGCCTTTATGAGGATTGAACTAATGTGGCAAGTAATTACTGGGAACTTACTATAGAGGATGATCTAATCTCACCAACTCCATTCCCTGTGGGAATTTGCCTCCACTTGTCTGCACTAAGGAAATATTTGAAATTGTATTGGGATTTCTTTTAACAGTCCTGATCTTTTGGACCCATGTAGTCCAAGAGATTTATGGTCACTCACCGTTGGATGTAAATTCAACGGTTCACTCATTTATGACTTGAATCTGGTAATAATCATTTATGTCATATTACATTTATATATATCATTTTGAACCATTGGATTAATATCCAACGGTGGGTGACCACAATCTCTTGGACTCCTGTGGTCTAAGAGATCGGGACTGTTTCTTTTAATTCGTTTTGTTTTGTATACAAAAGATTAATAAGGATCTATATAAAAGTTCACATGTATAATATGTGATCTGGGCTGCTTATGTAGAAGTGGAATGTCTTTAAATCTAGAGACTCGGGATTCGTGTAGATATTATTTACATATTGTATGATTTTTATAAGGAAATTAATTCAAACATACCAATTAGCTAGCTAAAATTTGGTTTAACATTATAGTAGTACTCAGGGGTGTACAAGATTCAATCCAATCCACTCAAACCGACCGATCCAATCCAATTTAATTCAATTTCAATCGGTTTTGAGAATTTGGTTGATTGAATTGGATCCGTAATTTTTAAAACCGATATGATTGAATTGGATGACGGATTTGCTTATGAGAATCCAATCCAATCCAATCTAATCCAATATAGTTAGTTTTATGCTTATTTTGCTCTTATAGGTATTTGTAGTTGAAAAGATTATGAATATTTTAAGTTATTTAATGGAGTTATATTTAATATATTATATAATCAAAACAATTTTCTCTAGTATTTCATTTATATTTTACATTTACGTCTTAATATGTTTGATTCGATTAAACCAAAGGATAAATGTTTAATATTTCATTATTATATTTTTTCATTATCAAAACCAATCATCCAATCCAATCCAGTCCAATATCAATTGGATCAGCTCAAATTGGATTTAAACTGATTTGATCGGATTGAAAATATCACAATCGAATTTATATTGGATCGGATATGGATTGACTAGTATTGGTTTTGAATCGACGTACACCCCTAGCGGTAGTCTACTACCACCTCAGCTTGTGATACTCTCATTGAAAATTTGTCATGTGTCATTTAAGAATAACAATTTATATTTTTTTTTTATAGCTGGACTTGGAATCTAATTATTATTATCCTTTTGAATAAAACTAAGAAAATCAAAAAATCAAAAAAAGAAAAAGAATAATACTACTTTTACTACATTTGTATACTACCTTAAGTGACAGATGAGAAGAACAATCTACATCAATTAAAATTAATTAAATATTTTCTTTTCTGCTACATAAGGGTTTAGGGTTTATGGACTTTATCTGCTACATAAGGTAGTAGGAGAATGTAGTAAGAGTAACATTACTCAAAGAAAAAAGAAAAGAGACACCACCCACCCCAACCCATCGTCAACCTCGCGCTGCCTTCTCGCCCTCTCTCTCTCTCTCTCTCTCTCTCTCTCTCTCTCTCTCTCTCTTTTCAACAGCTTAATCATTTCTCACCTTTTCGGTGGTTACGCCAAGACTAGCGATTTTGTCTCCTTTTTCTCACTAATTTGTTAACTTCTAATTTTCAAATTGCCATCATATGTGAAGAAAGTTGGGGTTGGAGGTGTCTGTTAACAGTAATTGAATGAAATTGGACCCTTTTCAATGCTGATTCTCTCACTTCAACAACTTAATCATTTCTCACCTTTTCGGTGGTTACGCCAAGACTAGCGATTTTGTCTCCTTTTTCTCACTAATTTGTTACCTTCTAATTTTCAAATTGCCATCATATGTGAAGAAAGTTGGGGTTGGAGGTGTCTGTTAACAGTAATTGAATGAAATTGGACCCTTTTCAATACTGATGGGTATGGGAGTTTTGGGCGTGACATGAACAAAACAATAAAGAAAAAGATGAGTAGAAGAAGAATGAGCAACATGGAAGAAGATTGCAGGGATTCAAGTGCTTGGTGAAGGAGGAGATCATCCATGGCTTGGTTTGTGTTCTTGAAAATGGGGTTGGTGAGGAGGTTAATATAAATTATGAATTTGATAAGGTTGAAAAGAAAAGGATGAGGTTCTTATATAATTAAAATGTGATCTGCAGCCTTTATGAAGATTGGGCTAACGTGGCAAGTCATTACTGGGGACTTACTATATTGTTTGGTATACAAAAGATTATCTGTATAAAAGCTCAGATGTATAATATGTGATATAGACTGCTTATGATGTAGATGTTAAATTGAGAGAAATATCTCAGCGGCCCACTAATAACAACATCGATATTATTCTCAATTTAATTATCTATAAAGCTTAATAGATGTGAAGTTTTATCATAAAATGTTTCGGTGATATTAATAGTGAAACCGTTCATTATATGTTGTATTTTATTTAATCAAGTCTTTGATGTGGAACTTATATTCTTCAACAGTGGAGACTCGGAATCCGTGCAAATTTTATTATTTACATATCATATGATAAATTTCATAAGAAAAATAACTCATGCATACCAATTAGATAGCCAAAAATTGGTCTAACATAATTCTTTTATGTTCGCATTCAAATCCCTCCGATTAAAAGAAACTACTAGGTGCCAAAAAAAAAAAAGAGAGATAATAATAACAAAGCGATGCATAATGCATCAAAAAAATTATGTACTGACAATTATGAGAGGTGTTGAATCTTGTAAGGGTCAATAGGAATTTGCTAATGTAAGGTTTGCACAAAATTGCATGCTTATACATGTGGTTTTAATTTGAACACTTTAGTATCCTCACATAGTGAAATTTTGAAAAAGTAGTTTTGCACTGAGAGTCGTGACGTCTTGAAGACAGAGAACCAAGATATGTGATTTACGTTTTTAATGATTTTATTTAGCTAATCTTTGGAATTTAAATTGCGATTGTGTTGGGAATTAGAGTTTCTAAATGCTAATCTTAGGGGTTTATCATCGATTGTCTGTTAGCTTGTTGGCATTAATGATATTTCTATAAAGGGTAAGTGAAGTTGGTCACGACTGTCATGCCTTGAATAATTGACTTTATGTTAGGAAATCGAGAGCCGGCCTTGCTATGAACTAACAATATCCATAACTCCATCCTCACGAACATAATCCCTAATCCAATTTCTTTGGTGCTATAATCTTAATCCAATTTCATGATCAGAGTTACGGGAAAATCAACTATTGTCCTACTCAGGCTAGAACAATAGGGGCAACCAATTCATATGATTGACGTGTCACGTGCAACATGTTGACTCAAAGAATTTCACTAACATAGCAAGTCAATACATATTGAAGAGATATACTAAACTAAATGAGCTTCATTGAGTGATCAGAGAACGAGCATTGTTCCAAAATTAAAAATTAAAAAATTTACTTAATCAAAACAATGTTGGAAAATTTTAACAAAGCAAATAGCAAATTCTGTATGTAAAGTAATTTGGGAAAATGAATGAAAAAGGTGGCCAAAATTACAATATCTCCAGCCATATCATACATTGCTGATACAAGTGTTTAGGGATATGCAAGAACAGGCGACCAATTAGCTTGGCCGCTGAAAGTGCTTTTCCTTGTCGTGCTTTCCCTGTAAGAACTAAACTAAGATTTCAGAACTAGAGTATCCTAACAAATAAGAGTGATGGCGGACTGTATCATTTATTTCCTCGTTTGCCTCTCAAATATGGCAAAGGGAAAAGAAAACAAGGCCAACTGTGATTTGGCTTACCACAATCTCACATTTCCATTCATTTAACTGATTGTTCTAGCATCAAATTGCCATGACCAGAGTAGCTATAACCCCGTAACGGATCTAGCATCACCTTGCCATGAAAAGAATAGTGACCGTTGAGTTTCTCTGTCAAATTTGACCATAAAAGTAGCTATAATCCTACAACAAAATACGAAGTACAGCGAGACCAACTGCAGATATGGAGACAAGGGTTCCTATGCAATATTTGATCACGTCGTACTTTGCAGCTTCCAACTGAGCTCTTAATGTATGAATTTCCTGTAAACAAGTTTCAAACAAAGTTTAAATAAAATTCAAAGTTATAATCAATTTATGCAAACCAGAAAACTTCCAGTGCAGTTATGGTGCTCACTCGGTCAAGTTTGTTTGTGAGATTGGTGGTTTCTGCATTTTGATTGGCTAGCTCATCGCGTATGCGCCTGCACTCAGGCATCAGTACTAATTATAACAGTACCAAGAACCCAAAAAAAAAACTCCTGAAGATTAAAGATACAATAGTACAAAGAAAAACAAAAGTTTGCTTACCCTCTTTCAAGATTTAGATCTAAGCGTTGCCCAGCTGTAACCTTGTCAATCTCGTATCTGTTTCAGGAAATAAAATATTTGAGCTAAAAACATAACACAATAAAATATTGAAAAAAAATAAGTTACGAGCCAATATGCCACCGATGGTAGAAACCACAAACGTTATACATCATAAGACATACCTCAATTCACTACGCATCTTCTCTATGTCACCCCGAAGTTTTTCAGTCTCACGTTGCAACATCGAAAAATGGTGCTCCTACGTAAAGTTGTGGGTTAATTAGAATCAACACAATGATATTGGTCCCATATAAAGTACTATTAAGAATGTTCTACTATTAATGATTATTTATTTTGGTCTTAATAAAGGAGTATTCGGAATATGATGCTTCATCAAAAGTGTTTACCAGAATCCTAAAACCATCACATGCATCTAGTACTGAATGTGGACATAAGATTTAAATACGATGATAAAAGCAATGCATGAACTTATTCAACTCATTTGAAGTGGAAAGGTGCTTGAACGAGCATTTTCCAGATCTGGAAGAACATACAGCACAAATGTTTACAGATTTAAGGTCCTTAGTCTCTTGAAGGGATTTTGTTGTTGAACTGGAAGTTCAAATTAGAAGTGTGAATGGCACCTCTACTACTTCGTCATCTATGCAAGCATATCAAATCAGTTTTCCAAAATGAATTCCTTGATTTATTATGAAGCAAGAAATGCACTTCATTGAGCATTTCACGATAGAAACCTTCATGGGAGAATATTGATTAGTTTAGTCAACCCTTGGAAGAAACAGGTCAATTTTCTGATTATTCAACGAAAGATGACAGCACGTTGGGGATCAAACCTATCCCCTGCAAATCCTGCTGTGAGAACACTTGCTAATTTCCATATTTTCAATTCTCCCTAACAAACTCAAGTCAACACAGCCTTCCATCCGGCCACCTTCAATTCTACCTACGAAACGGCCACCCTATGTTTTGCTTTTGTTTCAAAGTTAACCATCCAAAAATAGAAACCGGTCAGTATTTTCCCCTTGACTTACGGTTTTGGATGACATGCATGCATCTGTACATTTAGTTTTGTGCAATGATGTGAAAGGCAAAACAAACCCAAGCTGATCGTTGTCAACAATGCTCAACGTGACTTCGTCACATGTCAATATCAAGCCCACCAAAACCCCCTACCCCACACTGAGATTGCATTAAGGAGTAAATAAAAAAAAATTATGGCAGAAAACGACTAAGCTAATGATAATAAATTTCATTAAAGACTAAACCAAAAGAATAACTTTTAAGAAAGAAGGACGGAGAAATCTGTTAGAACCTGTGAGCTTTTTACTTCAGATTTAAACTTGGACAGGTTTGATTCTTGTAGCATTCCAGCCTACAAACACCAAAGAAAACGCATCAAAACTACATACAAGATTCGCCGTAAAAACATCGAACACAATGCGTGCAACTTCTAAACAAAAACTTCATTGAAGCAAATCAACAAACAGTTGGAGAACAGTTTTACCTTCTGCATTTCCGCTTTGGAAACAAAAGCATGAGCCACATTCTCCAAGCTATCGTTCAGAACTTCAGTGATCGCAGCTGTGATCGCCTCCGCCTGCTTCGTCGGCACGCCTTTGGCCTCTAAACCCCTCACCAGAGCCAACGTGTCCACGAGAAACGCGCGATTCCCATTCGGTTTGACCAGTCCCGAAATCTGCCTGCTGAAGAGCCCATATCCATTGTTGCCCGTCGAAGAAGGCGAGTAGAGGTTTCGTCGGAAGCTGGCGAAGAGAAACGCGGAATCGGCACCGGTTTGAAGCACGCGCTTGCAGATTGCCATGGATTCGTTTTCGATTTACAGAGAAAGCTTGTGGGAATGTTTTGTTTGGGTAAAGTATTTGAAGTGAGAGAGGCGGCGAAAAAACGTGGTTGGATGGGTGGCGTTTTATTATGCGTTCGTTTGTTTCGCGGTTGCGTGCGCGAAAAGCACACGGCTTGCGTTTATATCTCTTCTTCTCGGTCTTTGGTCCAGCACGTCTTAAGCGTTAGGGCCTTGCCCAAGTCAAGTCTAGTAAAGTTGGCAAAAGGCCGCGTATTATTTTATTTTAAAAAATGGTTTTTGTTTCCCTTCTGACATTACTAAATCACCAAAAAGGGTGGTGGGCCACTAAGTCCATTGAAGCCCCATTGGGCATTAAGATCTCTTTGCTCTGACAACTAGTTGAGGTTGAGTAAGGCCGAATCAAACCAATGTATTAACTAGTTTGGTTCAGTTTTAACACTCAAAAAAGTGTAATTTTGGAGCAAATTGAACTAAATAGTAATTAGTTTGGTTTGATTCGGTTTGTTCTATACGAAAACTGCATTAATCAAACTAAATCTCTTATATTAATTTTAGGTTTAATTGTTCTAGTGTCCCCTTTTATGGCACTTGGCACTTTTTATTGGCTATTATCATTTATTATGATGCTTCCTTCAGCACGTTGATATCAACCTTTAATACAATCAGATTGTTTCTTTCTTTTATGAATGTTGAATATTGGTAGGAACTTTGAGATTTATAAATTAGAACAGTGGATGCAATGTTGGCCTTATGTGTTTGAAATTGTTAAGATTGTCAAGTTGAAGATTTGGCTTCATAAGGCCAATATATTGATGGTTTCGGAAATATTGATAGTCCAAAGACATGGAAATTTTGATGGAAATATTATGATATTATCGATATCGATAAAAAATGAATAAAAACTACGGAAATTGTAAGCAAAACTTGGAAATTTTTCTTCAAACTTTGGATGATGTTTATTGAGTCATTTATCTATTACTTTATCACAAAAAATTAGAAGGAAATACATTGCATGATGAGTTTAACTGATTTAAGTTGATTATATAGCAAGCTGACAAATACTGCGAATGTAGAAAATATGTAGTAATTAATGAAAGTAGATTAAACACACCATAATCATTTATTTATAATGATTTACTACAACATTTTACACTTTATACATTGTATGGTAAGATACACGACTGAATTAATACCACATAGAGTCCCTAAAGGTTCAAGTTTGAGTTATTTACACTAACACCTCATAAGGTTTTCTGCTTTTTCACAAAACTCCTTGAGGTTTTTGAAATTACAAGAACACCCCCCTGAGGTTTTAAATTGTTTAAAAAAAAAACTCATTTTCAATGATTTTTCATCCAAAGATTGATGATTTTATACAAAACAATTCTCCAAATGACAAAGTTGGCCTTTATGATTAGATTGCATATACTTCATTGAGGTTAATTTTGTCATTTGCATAAGTTTTTTTTTTCCAATGAAATCATCAATTTTTGGACAAACAATCAAAGAAAAGAGGTTTTGTGAAAACAAACTGAAACCTCAAAGGGTGTTCGTGTAATTTTTGAGACCTGAATGGGTTTTGTGAAAACACAAGAAACCTTAGGGGGTGTCAGTGTAATTAACTCTTCAAATTTTTCACTGTCTTTATCATCTCAATATTATAGCCATATTTTGGCCAAATGTTGCTGAAGTGTGAAAGAAATTATCGACATCGTTATTTTTCGATATTATCGACACTTATATGATATGTGTAAGGATATGTTCCAAAATATTCTAGACTAGAAACTGGAAAAATAGAAAACCGCATCCGAACTGGTTTAAACCGGACCAACTGGTTTCATAAATTTTTTTCACAAAAATCAGACCAAACAGCATCGATTAAATAGTGCCGGTGTGAGGTGAAAACCAAACATAACCAAACCGCGCCCAACCCTAATAGCAGTGGCCTTTGTAATTGGTGTTCCACTGTGTTGTTTCATCTTAATGTAAGTTGTGAGTTATCCCCACAAGTAGTTGGATGCAAGAAAACTGGTTAAAGCATCACATCTGCATATTAAAAGCCATATGGATGTCCAGACTAGAGACCATATATATATATATATATATATATATATATATATATAGTCATTGAGGGATCTCTCAAATAAAATCCTTTAGGGTACAATATAAAAAAAATTTTAAAAACAATCTACGATCCAAAACATCTAATTTTCAAGTCTTCATTCATAGATCGTCTTTGCAAAAAATCATGCAAATTGAAAATCATTAAGGCAGCTGGGACCAATAAAATAGACGAACACTTTGCTTCAAGAAAAGAATATAATAACAACCATCTAATTGAGTGGTCAAAATGGTTTTGAATTCAAGTGATTTTTTTGTTGATTTGATTTGTGTGGGAATATCTAAAAACTAGACTGTTCAGATTATTGAAATACAATGCATGGTGGGCCTTATAAGGGTGTCCCTATTTGAGGAATCCCTCAACTGAAGCTCTCTATATTGAGCTTAGCCACTAAAAAGAGAGAGTTTTGAGCTTAGCCAAATCGCTTAAACCAAGCCGTCCAACAATGATTTGGTTTGCTTTGATTTATCCTCTCATTTTAACTTATGGCATGTTTACTAATCTGAAATTAGGATAAGTAGGAATTGGAGTAACCATGAATCGTGTTAAGCAGGAATTGGGTTAACTATGAATCGAAGGCATGCATTCCAATTGTTTACTAACTGTTAGGAATCGGAATGAAACTAAAGTTCCTATTAAAATGTTTACTATCCATCGTGAATCGGAATGAAAAAATTTTGATTACGAAAATGCCCTTAAACAAAATATGTTGTTCTTTCCAAAGACTACTACAATTTTTCATATGATTATAAAAAAAAAAAAAAAAAAAAAGATTTGTGAGGGGTATTTTTTGCATGAAAAACTTGATTTCCTTTCACCCTTCTCCAATTCCACCACCCATCTATGAAATCAAATCTCTTCAATATCAGGAATTATAAATGAGATTTATTGTGGCCCCACATTACTGTTCATTCCACCCGTATAAGCAAACAAATGAGTCATCCGAAATGGAAATGACTCTTATTCTACCAATTCTGATTCCAGTTACGTAAACATGCCCTTAAACCAAACCAAACTACATTGCTTAATGTTTGATTGGTTTGACTTCAAGTGGAACCACACCAGTGACACCACCCCTAAAGTCAAGTATCTTTTCAGAAAAATAATGGAATTGATAGGATACGTTAAGCTCTAAATCTCTTTACAAAAATAATACAACCGATGAGTTTCACACCTAGACCTAGTCTCCTCACTTATTGCTTTAAGGATGAAATCTCTTCTTAATATCTTTTACTTAGCATATGTGTCAAGTGCAAGTGCATCTGCCGTGCCGTGATGCATATGTTTTTTTTTTTCTTTTTGAAAAAATGAGAGTGTTGTCGGACAACCCTCCAAATATGGCAAGAGTTAATCATATGACCATAAGTGGCTAGAGCATTTGTCACAAAATTAGCTTCTTTGAAGGGAGAGAAACTATCACGCAACATAAATAACACTTTTGTCTATTTCTGGCCAATAACGCAATAACATGTAGAATAACTTTTTCACATGTCATTGTGTTATGAGTCGAAAATAATAAAATAATACTATTCGTTTCATATAAGTTTTTTTACTCTAAGGGAGGACATATTTCAAATATAATCAAATATGTGATGTACAATAATCTTTTAAATGATGAGTCATACCATATGATTTTTTTTTTTTTTTTCCAAACATGCCATATGATTGACCTAAACAAATATGTTTTTTACCCCCAATTTCACCAGCTCAGCATTCTCTGTCTCTCATGTGGGCCTTTGAAGATTGAAGTTTCAACATCCATCAAAAACCGCTGAACCACTTCTTGCGTTTGAACATTTCAAAGCGTTGTCAAAATGAAATTAAAACAAAAATAAATCAAAAGGTCCAAAGACTCCATTAAACTCTAAAACAGACCTACGAAACAAAACCTCCTGTCACTCAGTCCTAATATCTATGCCTATCTCTTCCTCCCTCTATTAGAATTTAGACCTGCAAAACACATTCATAACAGCACCCAAATAATTAAAGGTAAAAAAAAAGTATAAAGCTAAAGGCCTAAAACTGAGGCTAAAGACTAAAGCTCCCTAAGAGCCTACCACTACACTACAACCACAAAAATGTACAACACAAAACCGGTTCAACCGGGTTTAAGTTCACTTTATCTAGTTCTAAAAACCCTCAAAAACTTGGAATTACTCGGTTCAACCCGGGCTCAGGTCCGCCCGCTTCTTTTCTCTTCCTCATCTCCAACACTTTGCGGTGACTATTCGAGTGGACGTCACCAGAAAAAGTCGGACTGCATGCGGGTCTATACTCCGGAAAAAGCCGCCCAGACTTGAACCGGACCCCGCACGCATTACATAAAGTTTTGGCACCAAGTGGACCGGTTCTCCATTGTGGGGTCTTTTGTACATGGCAATGACTACACCTCCTCTGAAACTGTACCCCAACTGAACCGTCGACCCCGGTTTGAACCGCCGGTTTTCTCTTCTGTTTCTTGGTCGCCGGTTCACCGACAAACACGTCCGCGCTGTGAACCGGGTTGTTGAAGATAAGACAAGGCGTTGAAAATGAAAACCCCGAAGAACAAGAAGACGACGACGATGGTGAAGACGAAGACGGGTACGACCAAACTCGACTGGCCGGTCTGCAACGCTTGCTCCTGGGTTTCACTGGAACTTGCGAAGGAAACCATGTGGGTCTTGATTGAACCGGCTTGGCCTCCGGTTCAGACGGGGTCAAGGCAAGAGCCTCCGGTTTTTGGGTACCTACTGGGTGAAGCAGAGAGAGGTCTAACAGAGAATCATCCGCAAAGTGAGAAACCCATTCAAGCCCTGCTAAATCATCATCCTGTAAAACCCAAAAAAACCCATAAATTAATTTCAAATAATTTCTTAATTTAACAGAAAATTCAAACAAAACTTGTTACTTCAAAGCTTGTTACCGGGACTAAGAGTTGGCTGGCCAGAGCAGACTCAGAGTCGGCAGAGACAAAGTTGCTTGAATTGGAACTTTCATCATCCACAGAAACTGAGTCTTTTTCTTCTTCTTCTTCTTCAACAGACCCATCTTCGAATTCGCCATTAGAGAGGTCAAGAAGGTCGTCCACTGAAAAATCTTCACTGGGTACACCAGAAATTCCAGTGGCGCACCAAAACTCATCAATCAAAGCTTGCTGGTTCGACTTCAAGGCCAGTTCTCTGCGTAAACTTGATTTCAAAGCCTTTGTGCAGAGCTCCATTTCTACAAACCCAAAACCTCAACCATCAAAATTTAACCCAAAGAAATATACAAAAGAATAAATTAAACTTGTAGTTTGCTCTGCTTTAGTTCTACATGGGTTTAATTTACTGCAGTTTTTTAATGATATTATTTCATTATTTTAAAAGGGTGTACCTGATAAGATGAAAGAAGAGAGAAGAGGAAAAGGAGTTGAGGAAGATGGAAACTGTGGAAGACGATGGGGTCACACAGAGAGAGAGTTTTTGGGTTAAAAAGCACTGAAATAAAGGCTGGCGTTGTGGGCAAAGCAAGTGCTGAGTTATTGGTTTTGTGTTGTTTTTATCTATCTCTTTCAAAGTCTGCCTGTATTTATTTATTTTTATTTTTTGTAAATTTAGTACGCATTAAAAAATAAATAAGTAAATAATGAGATGGGGTGATTTTGGCATGCGTGTGACATTTGGTGGGGGTGGCTGGGTGGCTGACTATTCTAGGTCTTAAAGGGCTGGCAAGGGCATGCTTGGCCTATTCGGACCAAGTCCCTCCACATGACCAAATTCTAGTAGGGTTTGACTATGACCTATATGACCTATATGACCTCAAACTTCCAGCCCTTCCAACTTCTCCAACCAGCCCAAAATCTTATATAGTTAAGAAATTACAGCATATGTGGACCGTCATTCCACGTCATTATATTGATATTGAGTAATTATTCTTCCTTATTAGGAGAAGTTATGAATTGGGGAACTTGGATAAAAATTTGGAATCGGATCAACTACTCCTCCTTGTTGATCTGATTTTTAATTTTAAGGGTGTTTGTTAACAAATTTTATCATGGACCTCCCGTAATTTTTTTTTATTTTGCATGTTTAAGTAAACTTGGGGGAACTAAGGATTTGAATCATTCAAATACCCATATGTTAATAAGCATTGAGGAATAAAGAATTAGAATCATTATAATACCCATTACTGATAAGTAAACACGTCAGAATATGTGCATTGAATAACATATAACCTTCTTTTAACTATTCTTAATTATGAATGGTTTTTGAACTTCTATCTAATTTCCGCGAACTTTGTTAATAATGACATGATACAAATATTTTTGCCAATTATTTTGTCTACAATAGTAATATGTATTATGGGTGTGGAATTGACTTTTGATAGGAAAAATGAGTTTCATGGTCCACTTTCTGATTGAAAACCAGTGCTTCAGATAATGATTAGATAGGTATTTGTGTAATCAATTATAAATCACTAGAGTTTTCTATTAGTGTTCGAACTCGGGACTCTTAGTTTACGGTTGAGCGAACTATTTCGAATAATAATAATCAAAATTAGCTATTCAAATAATCTATATTTTGAATGTTATTGTTGACATTGGATACAAATTCTCATGTGCAATTATTTATTTGCAACCAATACCTATCAAGAAGCAAGATATTTGAATGTTTGAATGTGCGGTGGGTGTTGCGTTGATCGGTGACAATTGGGTTGTGGGGATTTTTGGCGCTAGGATGGTTCAAAACAAAACGAACCACCCAGGAAACCGCCAATCGTTGGTGTTTGTGTGTGGGTGGCATTTTACCCTCAACAATCGCCCCTGGACTTACAGTTTATTACGATATTGGGATTGCGATGGCTTGCTTTGCTTGTACGCGTGAATCGCGCCACGTTTCCTGGTTAATATGCAACGTATTTCCCGCGCCTAATATTTTCTAATTTGAGGGAGGCCTAATGATAATTGATTGATAATTAGTAATAAGTAATATGACCCACGCGTTTAGAGTGATATTTTTTTAATAGTTTTTGATTGCTTAGAGTGGAAAACAGGGATTCTCAAAAGGAAAAGTGGCATGCGTTTTGGGGTGGATTTGAGATTTGGTTTTCAATTTGGAAATTTCAAAGCTTAGTGCTCCAAGTTGTCAAACACGTGTTAAAAAGCATGTTGCACCATGGCCTCATTGGCTTCTAGCTGGCCCTTTTGGATTCTTGTGTTGTGGGGAAGACTAGTAAATAGCACTATGCTTACGTTTGGTGACTAAAATTCGATTGGATGGAATTGTATCGTATTAGATTACATTGAATTGGAAATGATAACATTAATACATACTATACATAAATAAGATGCTGAATTATTTTAAATATGCTATTGCAATTTATATGACCTAACAAGATTAAGAGAGGAGTTCAAGAATCACCTCAAGGTGCTAGTTGTGGTTTAGCAAGTTACACCCTTTGCCCAACGCAACACGGTGGGGAGGCGTTCCAAGGTGCATTGAGGCAGCGATAATGACGTTCGAAGTGTAAGATGTCAAAGAAGAAGACTCATTGTGCCCTCCACTTTCTTTTAAAAATTTTACGACACAACAGCATTGTTCCGTTAAGTAGTGTGATTTATTTTAATACAGGTAATAGTCTAAATTACTCTAAATCTAATCTACGAGACAATTGCCTACATAAATAAACCCCCACCAGTTATCTATTGATTACATAATAACCCAATTTTTGTGATGTTCATGAGCTCTCTGCTTTGGTATGTGGGGGCTCAATTGCTTGTACTCAAAATGTATTTTTTGCTTTGTGTAATAAACACATAAGTGGCCACACCTTATATTCTCGAGCCTCTATATTTATAACTATAATTGATTAAAGATGAAAAGAGTCACCATGACTACAAATAAACTAAATTATTAAAAAAAAATAAAAATTACAAGTGATATTAGGGATGGGGATTTGAACACATAACCTTAGTTGCAGGTAACTACTCTTAACAAATTGAGTTTTGAGTGCCTTGTCTATTAACAATAATAAAGGAAACTAAAGGCTAAATCTCGTACTTCATACAAGGATCTCGAGCCTCTACATTTAGTTACTACATTTACCCGTATTTCGCAAGATTTAAACCATTCTAATAATCTTATTACTCAAGATATAACATGTCAATTTTTAAATTTTGATACTCATCCATATAATTAACTTCATCTTAACACCGTTAAGTCTAAATAAATTAAAATAAAGAAAAAAATTAAAAAAAAAGGTTAGTCACAATAATGGTCCCTCAATTATACCCGTAGTTACAGTTTGGTGACTCAATTCAATTATTAGTTGCAGAGGTCACTCAAGTAGATGTTTTGTTGCACCATCAGTCATTCCGTCAACTCTGTTAAATTTTCTGTCAAAAATGAGGATAAATTAGGAAATTCATCCACAATCCTCCCCTTCCTCCACAACCCTCCATTGCCGCAACCCAATCCTTGCAAACACCAAAAAATTTCCCCTGGAAACCTTCCTGGCTACCTTCTTGAATTCGTCTCTCAAATGCTCTAGAAATTGAAGAACACCAAGGTTTCCCAAACTCTCATCAACAATTGTGAAATAAATATACCCATCTTCAATTAGGAACCCATAAGTCCTTTTACCCACGGTCTCAAAATACCACCTATTTGAAAAGGAGTCTTCTTTTCCAGGCACAAAGTACCCAAGTTCTCAATTTCACCATCTCCACCACTGTATACATAAAGGATTCGATTACCCCTTGATACACAACAGTAGTAAACGGTATTTTGAATCGAACCCATATTATACTCAATTGTAGTCTACAACCAATTCTACTGGTGAACCTAAGTGCCAAGCATCATTAGTACTAAACGAAATGTAATTATGTAAACAACAACTCAGATACAAAATCAAAAGCGTCAAAGAAATACAAGAGCAGTTCACTAAAGTTGTGAGGATGCTTGAGAATGCAGAGACTGATATCACGATCGTCTTCTTCTTTAGTCCAAGCTCCTTTGTTGGTGTGAGCCTTTTCACAGCAAGGAGATCTTCCCACTTCTTGTTGTTGTGCGGCTTCGAATTTTTTGGTGTTTGCAAGGATTGGGTTGGGCAATGGAGCGTTGTGGAGGAAGGGGAGGATTGTGGATGAATTTCCGAATTTACGCTCACTTTTGACAGAAAATTTAACAGAGTTTGACAGAAGGACTAATGGTGCAACAAAACACTTACTTGAGTGACCTTTGCAACTAATAATTGAATTGAATGACCAAACTGCAACTACGAGTATAGTTTAGAGACCATTGCCGCGAATAACCCAAAAAAAAACATAAACCTATCAGCCACTCATGACACACCCCACCCCACCCACTCACGGCAACCCCCTTTCCCTCCTCACAACCAACCTCCTCTCTCTCTCTCTCCAATTTTTGATATGATGGCAGTCAAGATCAGGTATTTAAACCTACGATAAGAAAAAACCATAGCTACTATGATGCACATTTATGGAAGAAAGGGAGCGATGGCAGTCGCAGGGCCAAGTAGGTAGGATGGCAGCTAGGTTTTTAATTTTTTTCTTTATTGTTTTGTTTTATTTTGTTTCAATAATTCTTTTAAACTTAACAGTATTAAGTTGTAGTTAATTAAATAGATACATGTCAAAAGTTAAAAATTGACGTGTATTGACAAAGTGCATAATGGACAAAGAAATAAAACAAATAACCTTTAATCCTTATTGATTCTCTTGAATGAGAATAGCTAAGAACAAAGGGCTCTCTGTCTTTTTGATTCCCATGGAATACTAAGTTGATAGAAAAGAAAAAGTTCTTCTCAAAATTTGATTCATAAACTGCCCCCTTCCTTAAAATTTCATGTATTATCTATAGAAGCCTCTCAATCAGGATGACATAACTCCTCATAACTCCCCTAAGATGAGATAAGGTAAGATTAGACAATTATCTTAAACCTTTCCTATCCCAACTTCGCTCCTAATGATAACTTCACATTAAATCTCCCTATAATTCACAAAGATGAAAAGACTCTCCATAAGAACCAAAATAACTCCCATATGTGAAAAGGCACGTATATAGAATAGGTTATTAAGACAATCCTCATGGTCCATGTAGGTAAGTGCTAAGCGGTCTGCATCACATATCAAGAGTCGTTAAATTATTAGAATGATTCAGATCTTGCGAAACACGGAGAAATGCACAGTCGCTAAATGTAGAAGCTTGGGATCCATTTAGACATTTTTTTTTTCTCCAGTTTTATCAATAATTCTTTCTCCATGATCTAAAAATACTATAAAAGACTAAAATCCAAAACAAAACAAAAAAGACTAGGAAAATGCTAATATGGTATTTTCCTGCTATGCATTGTACAACAATAGCATATTTTATTATAGAAAAATAGAGTTCCAAATTATTATTTTTGATACGAAAAATAGAGTTTCATGATCAGCTAGTCTATAAAGATCTTTGAATTTTTTGTATTTATTTTTGGAATGAATAGACTATCATGCCTTGACTTTTTATTCCTTTCATTTCCTCATTGTGTTTCTCTCGCTATCACCAATATCATGTCGGCATAAATAAATAAATAGAAAGAGAAAAATATTTATCAAAGAAAGACAAAAGGTGGACAAAACACAACAGAGCATTTCTTGCTTCAGCACACCTTTTCCTTCTTTCTCTTTTATTGGACTTCTGATTTTCCAAAGGTTATTGTCCATTTACTCCATCTTTTCTACTAAAGAAGCAGTACCATGATTTCTTTGTTCATCATACTTCATATCCTTGTTTTTGTTCTCTCTGCTCTTCCTCTAACATTTTGTCCCCTATATACCGACGGTTGGTGCGTTTGGATGAGGAAAATAAACTTGAGATTATGACAAAACTCAAAATTTCTAAATTGACATGAACCAATTCCCGTGTTTGAATTAAAAAAACATAGAAACATAGAAATTTAGAAATTCTACGTGGGAAAAAACATGGAATGTAGCAACAGGCGATACATAAGTTATAACCATAAACCATTGATTCATAGGGATACATTTAAAATTACAAATATGAATGGTCTAGATCAGGTATTTAAATTAAAATGGCAATTCATCATGCGTCTGCATAAAGATCATCACGGACAGTTCGAACTACCAGTGGTATTCTCACTACATGCAAACCATCTTCCCAGAACAGATTTCCGAAAGTGAATCTTCCTTGAACTCTTAGTAGGGAACAAACGATAACTTTGAACTCCAGCTTCTTCACAGTAGAATTGAATGACAAAACTGATGGCTTAACTTTCACAGACACACCGGCTGGTGCTTGAACACGAGCAAAGTAGACAGAATTAACCGGACCGACATTTGTAACCCTTCTTGATACTGTCATACTCTGCTTCAGCTCATGAATGGTGATGGAAGGCAGGTTAAGATTTACAATGAATTTGGTCGATTTTTGGCATGTGATTTTAGTCCCAGCCACTAAGCTGATGGCTGTGTTGTTATAGCCCATGGAGCAAAGAAAATGGATGTAATCCGAGGATTCTATATCATATATGAGACCTGGGGATATGGCTTTGTTAGGATCTACATGACCGCCACCATAGTCAAATGGATCAGCCTGCTTGTGAGGAGCTCCCTCAGCCACAATACTTTGAGCATATTCATCCTCTAGAGAAGCTGTAAAGAGAAGGAAAATCATTTGTCTATGAAGTTACGAAGTTTAATGCAGTAAATTCCATGAAATTTACTTTCTCACCTGTTGTAACCAGGGCAGATTTTATTGCAGCAGGACTCCATGTTGGATGGATAGCTTTAAGCAGAGCAACAATACCAGATATGTGGGGACAAGACATGGAGGTTCCTGATTCAATTTTGAAGGTATGTGGAGATTTGGATGGGGAACGAGCAGGGGACCAGGAGGCTAAAATATTAACACCAGGAGCAGTAATATCAGGCTGCACAACACATGTGAATATGTTAGTCCTATAAGTTTTTTAAAAAATCAACAAAAATTATATCACAGTTTTAATACCTTCAATATGGAAGGAGAGAGAGAATTGGGTCCTCGGGAAGAGAAGAATGCCACTTCTGGAGATATCTGTTGTCCCACTTGTGTTTTCGTTGGATTGAACTTGACTACGGGATTTCTGTGGCACGGTTAGGGAATTTTTCTTAGTCCTCCTCAAAATAAAGTCTCACAGCTTATTATTATCAACACAAACGATGGTCGTTAAGCCTTTGTAGGAAATATGAATAAAGCTTACAACATGCATGGTGCTTATGGAGATGGAAATTTGCAAAGTAATGTAAAAAACATGAAGAAATATATATTACACCAGACACTCCATAATGTTAAATGAGTTCACCATCCCGAATTGGTGGAATAACAAAGCAAAACTATGGCTTTGCAGCATCTTTAGATTCATAGGACTGCTTACATTAAAAATGAAAGGGAAATTCACGGATCCAATATAGAAGGGAAATGTAACTATGGCTTCTATGAGGAATGATATGATAAGGAGGGCCAATAACTAAAGTCAAGAAAACCCCAATGCTCTCTTTATTTTTATTTCCAATTTGTACAGATTCTGCGCGAAGAAAAGTTACTCATACTAGAAAATACCTGGTTGCTCCTATGTATGTTAGCAGATATGTGCCAATTGCAAAGTCAACTTGGACACATGGCAGACTACCCGAGGACAAAGAAACATCCTTGCTAGGAAACTGAGCAAAAATGAGACCAGCACCCTTAACCTTCATCACTGTTCTGATTGCAGTAATAGCTAACCTCTGTGTTCGAGATTGGAAACAAAGAATCATCTTTCCACTTGCTAAAGTTTCATTTAGAGTTCCTGAGTCACAGTTCCTGTTAAAAGTGCATACCATTATAATTCGTGTTCTCTAGTATTAGCTAGGAGGTTCATGTAGAATTTAAGCTCAAAGGTAGACAAAAAGGCTTTATACCCGGCACTGTCTTCATCTGCATCAATAGAGGCAATGTCACCTCCATACACAAGAGGATAGAACTTGTTCGTATCCATCCCTGTATACAAAGCCTGACCCTGCATATGAATTGATATTACCAACACCAATTTAAACATTTAAATGGAAACTCAGAATCAAGTTGAAGCATAAAGGACATAATTTTTATGGTTAAGATTTCAACTTCAAACAAAATAAAAAGTTATTTCATTGCATTATTCATTTGAATCACATCCCAGATTCATAATGTTGAAATTTTAAGAAGTGATTAAAGAGAGAAAAAAAAAAAAACAACACTTCTATTTGGTAGCACACACCCAAATTATTTTGAAAACAGAACCAGGATAACAACTATACCAGACATTTCCTAACAACTCCCAGCCTCCCAGATTCTGAAACTAAATCAAATAAAGACCTGTATTGTATTGCTGGTCTCGATTGTTAAAACTTAAAACAGCTACATACATAGTAAAAAGTCTCAAATCTTAACTTCAATATTTGACATTATGTGAAAGTATCCTTTACTCAGGCACACATTTCTCTCAGCATGGGAAAAGGAACTTTCACAATAGCCTAATGCAATAATGTTCTCTTGTGAGACAATGTGATATGTTATGTTTCCAGGCCGTCACTCGGAACCACACATTTATAAATTATTCTACCTGACCAATGGCCTTGATAAAATAGCTGGCAACATATCACACCAGACTGTCAATCAAGAGAATAACATTGCTTGTTTTACCATAGTGTCAATCATGTCAAATAGGAAGCAAGCACAAATTTCATTGCTGAAAGAAGGAACTGATGATGTACCACAACAGTTTGATTGTTTCCCAGGGTAATCGCAGTAGGAAAAGCCCGATCAATAGTGCTTGCTGCAACAGTGAAAATCCAGGGTGCAGAATTTATGACAGTTTGAGGGTATGAACCAGAATTTCCAGCAGAGCATATAACAGAGATTCCTTTAGCTACAGCATGGAAAGAACCAATGGACACAACATCCTTAACATAAGAAGGAAGTGGAGGTGGAGAACCAAGAGATGCCGACAGCACATCTACACCATCAAAGATTGCATCATCAAATGCAGCTAGTAGGTCTGCTGAGCTGCAGCTGCCAGTAGCCCAACAAACTTTGTAGACAGCTAACCTAGCTGATGGAGCACCTCCTCTAGCCAATCCCGCAGCTAATCCCATAAAGCTTGCATTTTCTATTGAAGCACCAGCTGCAGTAGATGCTGTATGAGTACCATGTCCTTCAGCATCTCGGGGAGACCGAAATTCAAATCCATCACTTGTACTTAGATTTCCGAATTCAGCTTCATATCCTTTAATATACCACCGTGCACCAATTATTTTCCTGCAAGAACCATAGCAAATACAGTACATGTTAAACCACTTCATTCTCTGATTGGTTAAGTGAAGGAAGTCACTCTGTAAATCAAGGATGAATCTTGATTCAATAAACTTCTTCCCTTAATGGACTCCAGAAAGTTAGTCAAAATCTCCTCCTGTTGAGGTTAGTTATCTAAACATGGTTGTATATCATGCACAGAGTTCGTATTTGAGACAATCAATATCAAATATTATATATATGTATAAATATGAAGATGACATAAGTTAACCTGTTACAGTGGGAGCGATTGAACTTTTCTCCTTCTTGACATATTCCTCTCCAACGAGATGGGACGTCTCCCATACCGTCATCTCTGAAGCTTACAGACTCAGGCCAAATTCCTGAGTATCAAAACAAACTATAAGTAAAGATGTAACCTGATCTAAAACACTTTGCAAGCGTGTACGAATTTCGCAACCCTGACCAGTGTCAATGATTCCAATAATAGACCCAGCGCCCGATTGACTCCTTGAAAGAATTCCATTGCTAATATGAGAGTTTACTTGCAGAAAATTCCAACTTCTAGTCGTATGCAAATTAAGAACTCTGTTTGGGATGACATGAACAACGCCAGGGATATCTGCAGGTATACAGTAAAGGGAAACATTAACTACAATTTCTTGTTAGCAAAGAACAAGTTTGACTAAAAAATAAAAAATAAAAAATAGTTTACAGTTCACCAACATTGTAACACCTGCAATAAGCTTGGCTTGAGACTGAGTTAGGACAGCAGCGAACCCTGAAAATCCATGCTTGTAACTGTACAGAATTGATTGCTTCGCGGCTTCTTTGCTGTGAATTTTTTATCTCAAGCTGTTACTTTCATAGTATTGCTGTAATCATGTCCTTTTAAAAAGTGCTTTCAAGATGATGTTTCATGTCCATGCCTAATAATATTAAACGCATAACAAAGAGCACCCCTATTCGTGCATTGCAGGCGAAAAAGAAAGCCATGCCCAAACATACAAAATCAGCACGCTAATGCTATACAACAGCATACATGAAAATACAATATGCATTTTCAGTGAAGGGAGTTTTCTGCTTTTCCTGTCAAAGCGGTCACGAACCGCCACTTCCATGACAAATCTTCATCCCACTTTCAGTCACATTTCTCACGCCAAACATGCTTTTGGTTATAGCAACTAAAGCAGCAGTTGCAGCATGTTAAATTTTATTTTATTTTACTTGAGAATCAACAATTGGAAAGTTTAAGCACAAAATGCATCAAAACAGGTCTAGGGAAGCAGTTGAACACAATAAATTCAGTAACTATATAGCAAAAGAATCTACCCTCAGTAAAACTACAACAGTAATTTATCTTCTTTTATTGGATTTACTTAAATTAAATGACATATTAATCAAAAGATTTTCTTATTGCATATAATCAAAGCTAACAAAGAGGAGCTTAGAGCGAAACCTTCCAAACACATTTGACAGAATCTCATGGTGAGACTCAGAAACCAGGTCAGGCTCTTCATGCTGTCTTTCTCCCATATACACAATGTAAACCTGCCAAGACCAACAAAACAACTATAAATTGAAAAAGAACCAGAAAAAACAAATTGATCAAACTGTAACATCCAAGAACAAACCACAAAATTAGTAAGACTCACATTTCGGGAAGCAAAAGAGAGAAGGACCCAAGAACTGTGTAGAGCAAGAACAAGAAAAAGGGTGGCAATAATCCCAGAAGAAGAAGCCATGTGATTGTGGTGAGTGAGGACTGAAAATGGCAAAGCCAAAAACTCCTCGACTTAATAAATTGCCGGGTTGTTGTTGTTGTTACTGTTGTTGGGGGGCACTGATGGATGAGATGAAAGTGATATTGGGTTTTTCTTTTGGTCATCGTGGGAAAGCATATTCAAGGAAAGAGGGTTGATTGGAAGTCTCCTCATTTGGGATGGGGATAAAGAGAGAAAGGGACCCAAAGAGCTGGGTGTGGTCATCTCCTCAATCACTCTTTAATGTGGCCTGCGCGTTCTTGCAGGCAATTTCCATGATTGGGAACAGACAGAGCAGACTCAAACAGTGTTCGGCTTCACTGTTCCATGATGGGAGCCACCACTCCATGTTTTCCCCAAGGGGTCATGCATGTCTCCATAAAAGAGTTTACGGAAATGTTCGGCATCTCCTTTCATTATTGTGACAATTATCAATTTTTATTATAAATAAAGAAATCTTAAATTCTAAATTTACAAAGACGTAATGCTTCTGCTATAAAAATAAATAAAAATGTAATACTCGGCTCGAGAAAAAAACCAGAAGAACTCATTCTTGAAATGAACATGTGGTTGCGAATGAACATACGTCCAAACAATTAAAAAAGTTTAAAAATCTTGGACTGGGGTGGTCAGCTCTTGCCTCTTGGTGTTACTTTTCCAGTTATTTATTTATTTATTATTTTTGATTGTGTGTTTATTTTCAATTGGCTACATGTTCATTAATATGAGAAATTATAGAGTGATACTATATCACCACGCCAGCTGGTGAAATTCCCACTCAAAATCTGCCACATGTATTTTTTTTAAATAAATAAAATATATTTTACAACTGGACTTTGGCTTCCAACTTTACCCTTCAACTTTAATCACCCAAACTCCTCCCCACCGTCTTCTTCCCTACGCTATGCCTGCTATCTACAACACCACATGTCTTCCCTTCTCTCTCGCCACCTACCCCAGCCTTCACTGTCTTCATAGTTAATGAATCTAAAGAACTTCTATTGTCAAATGACTCAAAACCCATAAACAAAATCTAGTCAAACTCTACCATTTTATCTCTGGAGACATCCTTGAAGCTAAAGAAGATGGGTAATCTCTGAAAATTTCACTTCTTGCTCTTTTAAAAAGACCTTGAATGAAAGCTGATAATGAAGATGGTGAGGAAGAAGAAGAATCTGATGTAGAATGGGGAGATTTTTGGCGGATTTCCTTCATCAAGCCCCGCCCCAATGACTTGCTCTATAACACAATTAAATTCCTGGTTGCCCATAACGTCAATCTTCCCTTCTTTCACTAGTGGTTTTTATTTATTTAAGATTTATGGTTTCATGTTTAATGGGTTTGCACATATTTTTAAGATTTTTGGCTTTTTTATTAATGGGTTTAACTTTTCACCAAAAATGAGAGGGAAAGAGAGGGGGTGGGAATATTGGAGTGGTGGGGAAGGCCGGGGTGGGTGGCTGAGAGAGGAAAGGGAAGAGGGTTGTGTGGCGTCGATCGCAGAGGCATAGCACAGGGAAGCCGGAGGGGGGAAGGGTTAGGGTCATTAAAGTTGAAGGGTAAAGTTGTAAACCAAAGTTCAGTTGTAAAATATATTTTAATTTTTGAAAAAAAATACATGTGGCAGATTTTGGGTGGGAGTATCACCAGCTGACGTGGTGATACAATATCACTCTATAATTTCTCCTAAAATCGAAAAACATACTAACATATTAGAGCATCTATATTTTGGGAGGAATTAATAAAACACAACTCCAAATTCTCCTTTCCTAAATATGAGGATAGACATAAAATTTCTAGTGTCTTCCTATAATTAAATGATGCTTTACTTTAATGATATTTCAAACACTGTTAATGGGGTCTAGCCTAGTGAAAAAGGGTATTAACTTGTAAACAAGAGGTCTCAGGTTACAAAACCCATAGCATATTAGTTGTGTGTAAGAAATCTCTCTCCTTTTTAGTTTAGACTATCGTATACAAAAAATAAAATGACGTTTTAAACTTTTATTTAATATTGACTATTTTTTGCCATTACATATAGAGTGGGAGAATTCATGCGCATTTAAAAATGATGAAAGCAGCAAACGAAGTCTGGCCCGACGGAAAGGGACCTTGACTTGCATACTAGAGGTCTCATGTCCAAACCCCCGTGACATTTTGATTGTGTGTATGTGTGTGAGAGAAACGCCCTCCCTCTAATTTAGAATATCAATTATACTAAAAAAAATTGAATTAAAGAATATGGAGTATGATTGTAGTATTTTTAGCTAAATTTTAACTAAAAAAATTCATAGATGCTTACAAGCCAAATGACCGTCAACAAATTTGAAACACCATTGCAACAACACCTTTTTTTAGGGGGAATATAATATAAATATTAAAACCACTCTTTTAAAGATTCTAAAATGACTCATCCTAACAAAAATATAAGTGAACAGTCTCAAAAAATACATTCTTAAATGACTCATCCACTAAATGCAACTGAACAGTCTCCAAAAACCCATGTCATTCCTCTCTAAGAATCTCATCCACTTAATCAACCATCAACCCCCCACAAGATTGCTCAAAGTGTTCGTTCACATTCCTGAGGAAGCTAAAGAGTTCAATGGGCTTGTTAATGTAAGTTTTGAATCCAGCATCCCTAAGTATACACATTCAACAAAAATTTGAGCAGTTGCCCTCCCATTCTTCAACCGTGTGTCCCAATTCCTCAAATTATGAAAATCAGTATGCATGTTCATGGTATGTATAAAAAAACACCATTCAGCCTTTAAATTGAGACTAGTGAAATAATTCATTCATAATTCATTCTAGACTAGTGAGATAATTCATTTTATCTATTGGAGACTTCAAGAATGGATGACCACTTGGTTTCTCAACATACTCAGAATAACTCAGATTTAAGGGATCATCAAAACAAGAAAAAAAAACTCCAAACGTTCTTCCCATAAATCATTTGGTGCAAGCAGCTATTTTTGCAACAAGTGCATATAATCTGGAAGTATTGCTTCTTTTTGAAATCTCATTGAGCCTCAACAATTGAATCAAACTATGTTTCAATTTTAGTTTTCCTTCAACAAAGATGTAGGATGACATAAAAGACAACTCTTTGTGATAGAGTTTTTGATCATGCATACAAGAAATAGTATCCAATATTCCGCTAATGAAGTCGATCCAAAAACCACTTAGACATCTCTTGTTTTCATACACATTGAATTTCGGATCACTACTTAGATCAGAATATTCACTTCATTTATAAACTGTTTTTTCAAATTTATCATAACAAGGTCCAAACCAACCCTCTGACAATCTCATCCACATAAAGAATTAAAGTATAGGGAGCATGATTATAATGTTGTTAGCTAAATTTTAACTAACAAAATTGTAGAAAGCCAAACGACCATCAACAATATAAAACACCATTGCAACAACACCTTTTTTTAAGGGGGAACATAATGTAAATATTAAAACCACTGTTCTAAAGATTCTTAAACGACTCATCCTACTTACGAAAATGTAAGTGAACAGTCTATAAAAACTCATTCTTAAACGACTTATCCTATCCTACTTACGGAAATGCAAGTGAATAGTCTCCAAAAATCCATTCTTAAATGACTTATTCATAATGACTTATCCACTAAATGCAAGTGAACATTATCCAAAAAACCATGTCATTCGCTTCTGACAATCTCATTGATGAGAGTCTCAAATTACTTTTTTTAATATTATTTTGGAGACTTTGTGATATAATTTTGGCTTAATAAATATAATTTCACTTGTTGTTACATTTTATCCTCACCAACTGGATTTATAAATTTCCTATATTAATTTGGTGAACTTATTAGGTGAATATATCTTCTGTAGGAAGTTGGAAAGCCAAAAGATGAAGACATACATTTGTCCAAGTTCAAGCTAGATATGAAGAGAATTGCTGGTGGATTTTATTGAAGAATTGATTGTGAGATTATTGTGATTATAAAGAGAAGTAAAGAAGGAAAAGAAAAGACAAAACTGTTGAAGCTAAAGAGCCTGTTTCATGTCATTCATAGCCATTTAACGCCCACTTACCTCACCATTATTTCTTTTTCATTAACTCTCCACCATCAACACATGTTTAATCCAATTAATCCCTCACTTAAACCCTTCATTTGTAAGAACCCAAAACAAAATATCTAAAAAGAAAGAAAATATCTAAAAAGTAAGGAAATTATCTTTTAGCAAAAAAGACCAATTTGCCCTCGCATATTTTAATGGGGGAAAATTTGACTTTTTAATCGAGAAATAATTTGGGAATTCTGCTTACGCCATTGCGTAGAGCGCGGCGAAATGAGTTCGTAGACACGGAGTAGACCCGAATCGGAGCCGTAACGAAGAAGATATGGTCTAAAAACCGCAAAGGGCAAAATGGTAATTTGGCCAAAAAGTCAGACTTTTTATCTCCCTCTCTCTTCTCCCCCGTCACTTTTCTCTCTCTTCCCTCTCTCTCTCTCTCCCGTGCGACTTGGCCGTGCGCCCGTTCGACTTCCAGGCGACGGCCCGGCCACCACAGGCCGAGCCGATCTCCACCGTGGGTACCATCGGGTCCGCCTCCGTCTCGCCGTCAAGACCTGATCGACCTCCACCCCGGGGCTGCCCTGAGTTGGCCGGAAAACCATGTTTTTCCGAAGGAGGTTCCTTCGAAGCCACCCGAACTTCCAGCTCAAAATTCTCCTTCGTTTCTCCACCAAATCGATCGAGTAAGGTATGGTTTCTCAGCTATTTTTCGTGTTCTAGCTGATGGATATACGGGTTTCGATCGATTTTAGCTCTAAGGGGTTCGATTTTCGACTTGAAATCTGGCCGGAACTTCGGCCACTCGAAACTACTGTTTCTGGTCACTTTTTGGGGTATGTCCAAGAACAAAAGTGACTCCAAATGGGATGTTTTACCTAGGGTAGGAGTTTGGAGTCTTTGTTCCGAGATTTTTCGGCCACCCGAAATCGCTTTGGACACCCAAAGCTGCCCGCGCGTGCTGGAGCGCGTGGGCGAGGGTAGTGAGGTAATTCTGTGCAGTTTTGTGACCCTCGTGTCGTCACTAGCATGTGGGATTTCGCGGATCTCGATTCGGAGTCCGTTTGAGCCCCGAACGGATTTTCCATATCGTGCGATCCGTGGGTGCAGTGTCGTTAAATCGTCGGATCGCGCTGAATTTTGGATATGTCGGTCTACACGATGTCAGGATCGTGTAGGATTCGACGGATTGCGAATCGGAGTCCCGGATACTCCAGAATCGCGAACCCTGGGGCTAGGGTTTGGATTTTAAGCGATAATGCGATTTTGGCCAATCCGACCGTCCGTTTTGGACCAAACTCGCAGAACATGGTTCCCTCTCTGTAAGGAACCTTCAGGGAGGCCCAGATTGCCCATCGGAGATCGTGGACCCACGGGGTCCCGGGTCGGCCGATCTGGCAGTTTATCGCTTAGCTAAGCGTCGGACCTTCCAAAACTGGTCCAAGTGTCTGAGAGGGCTAACGTGGGCATAAGAGTAACTAGAAATGAGATGCATGTATTTCTAGGAGCCGGGCGAAGGGTGTTTAGTTGAAATTCTTTTTATTCAACTGTTTATTAATTTAATCTTTATGGGTAATCAGGCACCAGGAGCCCGACAGGACACAGAAGAGAACTTCAAGAGGTCCAACTAGCTCGGACCATCAGTGAGTGGACTTCCTTTCATAAATTATTTTATATAAATATGTTATATAGAGGATTTCTATAAGTAAGATTTCATAAGTGATTTTATATAGATTTTATCTAAATGAGTTTATTTGAATAAATTTCTTTATTTGATCTTGAGTAAACCTTATTGTGGTTTCGAACATGATTAGTACAGTAATAGTTCTATAAATCTGTGCTGCTTATTTACCAGTTATAGAAACAGAGTTTGAGATTGGAATCAGTTGAAATAGCAGCACAATTTGAGATTTCAGATATTAATCAGATTTTCTTTTTTCTAAAGGAATTTATTTTAAACCCACCTCGTACCCATTTTCTTTGGTGATTACCCACAGTTGGACCGATGTCTACGGACATCCAGTCCGATTTCAGTTTATGTCAGTGCACTTGACTTTGCCTCACGAATTACGGGGACGCTCGGACCGTGAGTGCCAGGATTTGCGGCTCGGCAGACTTGGTGTCCCGAGACCTGCCAGATTGCGGCTCGGCTGACTCTGTGTCCCCGAGACCTGCCAGGATTGCGGATCAGGCTGACTACGGTCCCCTGTATCTTGCCAGAGCGGCTCGAGTCGACTTGGTGTCATCGAGACCTGCCGGCGGATCATGCTGATCATAGTCCCCTGATTTCGCCAGTTTGCGGCTCGGGTAGACTGCGTGGCGCCCGAGACCTGCCAAGGGAATTGACGGATATGACAGGGGTACAAATAGGTGGTATTTTCAAAGGATTTTGAGTTTTCTTTTATTCAAGGATGACTTTCAGTTATTTTATATCGGTTTTTTTAGTATTTGCACATTTATATCTTTATATCTTTATTCGGTTATACTAGTTCTTTGATTTCTCCAGGCAGTGATGTCTTTATATATTTGATCGATTATGTAAGTTTATTCATCAGCATACTGATTCATGCTTATAGAATTTCTTATATTGAAATATAGTTAAATTATCGATATCTATATATATATATCCTTAGTTATTTCAAAACGGGGGTATTATATTCTGGCTTGTTTTTAAGAATTTTATTTTGTCCACTCACAGTTTAAAACTTGTTTTTCGCCCCCAGGTCGTAGAAGTGCACAGGATCCACCATCGGGCCACTCATAGCCTCCGCGCTTCAAAGTCAGGTAGAGTTTGTAGAAAAATCCCTGAAATCCCCGTGAACTTTAGAAAATTCCTTTGTAATGAGTTGCTAGAACTCTAGCTAAGGCTAAAGGGAATGTTCTTTGAGTAAGTTTGTGAATTGTTCTTTAATCCAATATACGGTATGAGTTGCTAAATTCTTTTATTTATGGTTGTTCAATATTTTCATATCCTTTTATTTTGATTGATGTTAAGTGCTATTATCTTTTCATGAGTTCAATTATATTTTTCTCATTGTTAAGACCTGACTTAGCATGCTTTTAAATTAAAAGAGTAGATATTAAGCAATTCCATTTTCTGAACAATCATTAATAAAAGATAACATTGAAAAATCAAATTGGTTTTAATTTTTTTTATCTTCAGATTAAAGTTTCTCAATGATGATTTTAATCAAGTTATAATTTGGATTAAAGAGCATGAAACATATTTTGTTTAAAGAATTGAACCTTGATGCCTTAGCATTTCCATTATTGATATTTCATTTTTAAACTCAATTTCCACAACAATCAAATCAAATTACTTTTCCATTTTGCTTGTCACTTTTATTGTGCTACGTTTAATTATTTCTTTGTGTGTAGATATTTGCCTACCTGCTCCTTGAGGATACGATACTTGGACTTTCAAGATTATTACTACGTGTAACTACTTGCACTTGGGTAGACGCAACAAGTTTTTGGCACCGTTGCAGGGGAGCAGTGAAGCGAAAAGTAGCACAAGGAAATTCATTGTTAAGGTTTGCGGTTTTAGTTTCCAAAGCTAATTCGGTAAGGCTTATCAAACTCAATTTTTCATTTCTATTTTTATTTTTGGTGTTTTTATTTTTTTGTTTGCTTTTGTCTTATTTTTTTATATATAAAAAATTTTAAAAAAATTTAGTTTAGTTTTTATTTATTTATTTGTTGCTTCTTTATTTTGTTTATGAGATATCGTGATCGGTTTGGTGGATTTGCAAAGAAACCTCAATTTGACCAAATTTCATCACAAATGGCTGAGAATAATAATAATAATAATGCATTGGAAGGCCCCCAAAATGATGAAGATAATCATAGGGTTCATAATGATAAGAATCGTAGTGTTCATAATGATGAGAATCATAGTGTTCATAATGATGAGAATCCACTTGTTAGGACATTACATGATTATTTGCATCCTGCTCGTACAAGTGTGCCATCTTGCATCATTTTTCCGTTAAATGGTCAAACTTTTGATTTTAAACCGGGCATGATACAACTTTTACCAACTTTTCATGGAATGGAATCTGAAAATCCATATTCACATGTGCGTGAGTTTGAGGAAGTTTGTGGAACTTTTCCAACACAAGGGTGTAGGCTTGATACAGTTTTGTTAAAAAAATTTCCATTTTCACTGAAAGATAAAGCGAAAACTTGGCTTTATTCTCTAAGGCCAAGAACAATTGGAACATGGCTTGAAATGCAAACTGAATTTTTCAAGAAATTTTTCCCAATTCAAAAGACAAATTCTTTGAAAAGACAGATGACCACATTTTCTCAAAAAGATACTGAGTCTTTACCTCAAGCTTGGGAAAGATTTAAAGATTTGTTAATGTTATGTCCTCACCATGGTTTTGAAAGATGGAGGGTGGTAAGTCATTTTTATGATGGCTTAACACCTAAAGATCGACAATTTATTGAGATGATGTGCAATGGAAATTTTATGTATAAAGATCCTGAAGATGCTTTTGATTTTCTTGATGAAATTGCAGAGAAATCTCAGATTTGGAGCACTCCCAACACATTTGAGCCTAATTCCCAAAAGGCAAAATCTTCTATTAATCCTTCTAGCGGCAGTATTTATCACCTTAAGGAGGAAGATAGTCTCAAAGCTCAATTGGCAACAATGGCTAGGGAAGTTGAAACTCTAAAATCAAAATTGCCTCAAAAAGTTAATTCAATTGCAAGTCAAGAAATTTTTTAGATTTATGAAGTTTGCGGGGTCATGGGACATGTAACAATAGAGTGTCCAACACTTCCAGCTTTTAGAGAAATGTCAGCCGTCAACTCCAGCTTCACCACCAGCTGTCAACTCCACCTTGACCTCCAGCTGTCAACTCCAGCTTCACCACCAACTTGACCTCCACCTTCAACTCCAGCTTCACCACAAACTTCACCACCTTCAACTCCAACTTCACCACCAACTTCAGCTCCACATTCAGCTCCACATTCAACTCCACATTCAACTCCAACTTGACCTCCACATTCAACTCCACCTTCACCACCAACTTGACCTCTACCTTTAACTTCAGCTTCACCACCAACTTCACCTCCACATTCAACTCCACCTTCACCACCAACTTGACCTCCACCTTCAACTCCAGCTTCACCACCAACTTCACCTCCAGCTTCACCACCAACTTGACCTCCACCTTGACCAACACCTTCAACTCCAGCTTCACCACCAACTTCACCTTCACATTCAAGTCCACCTTCCCCACCAACTTGACCTCCAATTTGACCTCCACTTTCAACTCCAGCTTCACCACCAACTTCACCTCCAGCTTCTCTCAGTACTAGTTTTCTTTTCTTTTTGATTTATGATCGCAGGAGACTTAGTGTTTGGTTTATGACACTTGGATTCGTTCCTAAGCTTTTCCCTATAGGTTTGAACTTGTATTTGACTAATTTGTTTATCTTTCTTTATTCAAGATATATATGATGTAATTTGTTTTTTTATTCAATTCATAAATGAATAATCAGTTTGATGAGCACATTGTATTCTACAACTACTGTGACATTATTCAATTCGAAAATTATACTCTTGTGCTAGAGCGTATCAAGGACAACTATCCCTGGGCTGTTGAGGCCAAAGTTGAAGATATGGGAAGATGAGAGATTATCACATGCAACCTTTATTTTGATGGAAACATGAATGCAAAAAAATTTGAAAATAATAAAGGATTGATATATCATCAGAAAATGGTCCACATGGGATCAAAGTCAAAGTTCATTGTGTGCAACAAACCAAAATACCAAAGGAGGTTTAGTAACATATCAACTCCACCTTGACCTCCAGCCTTCAACTCCAGCTTCACCACCAACTTGACCTCCACCTTCAACTCCATCTTCACCACCAACTTGACCTCCACCTTGACCTCCACCTTCAACTCCACCTTCACCACCAACTTGACCTCCACCTTCAACTTTAGCTTCACCACCAACTTCACCTCCAGATTCAACTCCACCTTCACCACCAACTTGACCTCCAACTTGACCTCTACCTTTGACTCCACCTTCCCCACAAACTTGACCTCCACCTTCAACTCCACCTTTACCACCAACTCCACCCTCCATCATCCCCTTCACCTCCACCTTCAACTTCACCTTCACCACCAACTTCACCTCCACCTTCAACTCGGTCTTCACCATCAATTTGACCTCCAACTTCACTTTCACCTCCACCTTTACCACCAACTTGACCTCCACCTTCAACTTCACCTTCATCACCAACTTCACCTTCACATTCAACTCCATCTTCACCACTAACTTGACCTCTAACTTGACCTCCACCTTCAACTCTACCTTCACCACCAACTTCACCTCCATCTTCAACTCTACCTTCACAGCCAACTTCATCTCCACATTCACCACCAACTTCACCTTGACCTTTAACTCCACCTTCACCACCAACTTCCATCTTGACCTCCACCTTCAACTTTAGCTTCACCACCAACTTGACCTCCACATTAGACCTCACCTTCACCACCAACTTCACCTCTACCTTGACCTCCACCTTCAATTCCAGCTTCACCACCAACTTGACCTCCACCTTCAACTCCATCTTCACCATCAACTTGACCTTCACCTTGACCTCCAGCTCCAACTCCAACGTCACCACCAACTTGACCTCCACCTTCAACTCCAGCTTTATCACCAACTTGACCTCCACCTTCTACTCCAGCTTCACCACCAACTTCACATTCACATTCACCTTCACATTCACCACCAACTTCAACTCTACCTTCACCACCAACTTGACCTCCAGCTTCAACTCCAGCTTCACTCCCAACTTCACCTCCAGCTTCTCTCAGTACTAGTTTTCTTTTCTTTTTGATTTATGATCTCAGGGGACTTAGTGTTTGGTTTATGACACTTGGATCCGTTCCCAAGCTTTTCCCTATAGGTTTGAACTTGTATTTGACTAATTTTTTTATCTTTCTTTATTCAAGATATATATGATATAACTTGTTTTCTTATTCAATTCATAAATGAATAATCAGTTATGAGCACGTTGTATTCTGCAACTACTGTGACATTATTCCATTCAAAAATTATACTCTTGTGTTAGAGCATATCAAGGACAACCATCCCTGGGCTGTTGAGGCCAAAGTTGAAAATGTGGGAAGAGGAGAGTTTATCACATGCAACCTTTGTTCTGATGGAAACATGAATGCATAAGAATTTGAAAATAACAAAGGATTGATATATCGTCAAAAAATGGTCCACAGGGGATCGAAGTCAAAGTTCATTGTGTGCAACAAACCAAAATGCCAAAGTAAGTTCAGTAACATATTTGCATTTGAGGACCACAAACCCAGATGTGGCAAAAACCCCAAGGCTAATTAATGTAAGGCACTATCGAATTTGTTTGTAGTTTCGTTGCTACGTTATTTATTTTTCCGTCATGTTTTTTTTTTTTTTTTGCAATAACATCACTAAAATAAGAAAGTTAATTGTGTTGAGACGGATAACAAGTTAATTGTGTTTTTAAAACTCCCTCACTGTTAACACTAACTAGTTTGTTTAATTTTAATTGTAGGATTGGAGCTTGCTGTTATGTTAGAAGAATTTGGGTTTCTCCACAAGTTCTAATAAAGGCAATCAAATCTTATTATCTTCAAATTATGAAAGACTTATGGCTTGATGTTAACGTTGTTGGTGTTAGAAGAATTTGTGAACCTACGTATAAGTTTATGTTTAATTTTCTTGCATGTGTTCCTAGAATGATGTGTATCGATTTGTCAAGTTTGGTTGGAATTACATCTTGGAGATCTTGCTCCAAGTTTGTTTTGAGGTAAGCCCCCTCTCATCACAAGATTTGGTCAATTTGCAACGAATGAAACCTTCTCTCTTGATAATTAAAATCCCACAAAAGTCATCCATCACATCTACAAGTCACAAAATTCACATATTTTACAGGGAATTCATTCCACCATATAACTTATTGAAATTGGACAAACTCCAAAAGCTATACGGACACACCGCTCTTCCTTTATTTCCACATAACAAAATAAATTTTGAATTCAGGCATGTTCTCACGTAAGAAACTTTCTATACAACATTATCTTTATTTTATATTAATAAAATTTATACAAATATTTTGGAATTAATCATACTTAATTTCAGGACATGCAATGCCGATGAAATTGTCAATTAAACGATTGTGTGGGTCAAAACTTTTCTGTAATCCCATTAAACGTCTCAATAACCCACTAAAAGGATGGTAATAATTGTGGAACAAAACTTTGCAAGAAGCCTTTGTCTAGAAGAAAATGTATTCGTTGTAACACTGCGTGAGGAGCTTTGTCATATTACCTTTATTTTTGTTTGGGTTAAATATCTTTTGGTCACTGGATTTCATTTTACATGAAAATTCAATTTCATCACTGAGAAAAAAATTAGTCAAATTGGTCACCGTGTTTCCCAAATGTTTACAATTTATAGACTTTCTATTAACTTTTGTTAACTTCCTTTAAGTGCATTTTTGTCTTTATTTTTTTATGAGTTTGAATCAATTGGTGGAAATTTGTCAAATCGATTTTGGATTTAACAAATTGGTGGAAATTTTGGGTTGAACTCAAAATTGGTGGAAATTTTGGGTTGAACTCAAAATTGTAAGGTATAAGGTCACATATTGGATGCCATATTTGTTGATGTGAGTCTCCTAATTAATCAAGGAGATTTATTTCCTTGATTAATTAAGGGATTTACTTTCCTATTTTTTATCTAATTGATAAATCATTGTACAATTAGGAGATATTTTCCTAATTTTTTACTGTATCTAATTCCTTTTAAAGCCCACATGTAAACTCTTATATATACCTCCTTATGGAGAAGAATAAAGTTAACCAAATACATTCAAACCATATTAATATTTTAGCATGGTATCAGAGCAATCGATAATCAGTTATCTCTAAATTCTCATATCAAATTTCTTCACACACAAACCCTAAATCCTTATACCAAATTTCTTCACACACACCCCTTAAATCATATTCCTCGTCTTTACCTTTCCTAGATTCATATCTTCATACACATCCCTCATACCTTCATATTCCTAAACACATACCACATTTCTAAACACATACTTTTCTCTTATTTTTACATCCTTCCGTTGCCATGCATATTGTCTCAACTTCAAAACCCACAGACTCCACTCCCCCCATCCACTAATCCACCATCCTCCCAACTTGTTACTATTCATAGTAACAACACTCTGTTTCCTACTAGCATCATCTTGACAGAGACCAATTATGCCTTATGGTCTCAAGTAATGGAGATGTGTATTGCTGCCCGCGAAAAATTGGGGTACCTCACCAGCGACGCCCTGCAACCTTCCAAGCTCTCCTCCACCTACAACAAATGGTGTACAGAGAAGTTTTGAGTCAAGGGGTGGCTAATCGACTCCATGTCACCCAACTTGATGAGTCATTTCATCCGTTTAAGTACCGCCAAAGAAATTTGGGATGCCGTGAAGAAAAACTACTTTAATGGTAGGAATGAAACTTTTTTTTTTTTTTTTATCTCAACAAACATGCGTTCTCTAAAACAGAATGGTGCACCTGTCCACAAATACTACAGCTAATTGTAGACCATCTTCCAGGAGATTGCTCACCGCACTCTGCATCGCATGCATTACGACGCCGACGTGACTGAACGTCAAACTGAATTGGATTGTCTTCGTGTTCACCTTTTTCTTGCTGGCCTCGACCCTCAGTTTGATCAAGTCTGGGGGGAAATCCTGCCAAAGATCCCAAATTAGACCTTGACCAAACCTTTTCCTATGTCCGTCGCGAAGCTCAACAACGACTGACCATGACCAGTACTCCAGACATTGCAGTCCTGGCCACTCAACGTCCACGGGGCCCTCCATCCTCTTTCAGTTGTGCTTCTCAAACTCAAGTCACAAGCTCTCATCCGGAGCACAAATGCACTCACTGTGGTGGAAGCAAACATACCCGTACTGGTTGTTACAAATTGATTGGGTACCCGGATTGGTGGACCACTCCAAAGCTCCCCGCAAGAATATGAGCAAACCACTCAACACATCCTTTACCTAAGATCCTGTAAGTCCTGCGATTTCGACTGCACCGGCTATCGCCTCTGCCTCTGTAGCCAGAACAGGTACCCACGGTTATGTTTTGCATAGTTCTTCAAAGAAACACACATGGGTCATTGACACCGAAGCCACTGATCACATGACCTTTGATCCTAGACAAATTACCTCTCATACATCGGCATTTCAATCGGTGGTGCCTAATGCCAATGGTACCCCATCTCCAGTAATTGGGTAGGGTTCCCTCTCTCTCTCTGGCTCCCTTACTTTGGATTTTGTGTTAATTGTTCCATCCTTACACCATAATCTCTTGTATGTTGCCCAAATTACTATGGCTTTGAATTGCACAGCAACTTTTTTGCCTGCTCATTGTGCTTTTCAGGACATTCTCAGCAGCAAGACGATTGGTCGTGGTACTAGGAGGGGCAAATTCTACTATCTGGATTTGGCATATGACAGTGAAGCTAGCCTAATTCAAGCTTACCCAATTGGGGGTGCGAGTGTTGAGAAGAAGACTTCAGAAGTATGGTTATGGCATTGCCGTCTTGGACATGCTTCATTTGGATATTCACAGAAGCTATTTCCTTCCTTATATTTCGATTTAGATATTTCCAGTTTTAAGTGTGACATTTGTGAACTGGCCAAGGGCCATCGTGTTATTTTTTCCTTAAGTTCAAATAAAAGTTTGGTTCCCTTTTCTTTTGTTCATTCTGATGTTTGGGGCCTTGTTAAAATTACCACACCAGGAGGAGCTAGATGGTTTGTCACGTTTATTGATGATTGCACATGCATAACTTGGGTTTCCCTTCTCAAAACAAAAAGGGAAGTCAGTTCCAAGTTTCAACAGTTCTATTAAATGGTAGAAACAAAATTTCATACTTGAATTCAAGTTCTTCGTTCCGATAATGGCTGAGAATTTCTCAACCATGATCTTAATCAGTTCTTCCAAGATCATGACATCATCCATCAACGCACATGCCCTTACACTCCTCAACAGAATGGTGTGGCTGACGAAAGAATAGACACTTATTGGAAGTAGTTCGTGCCTATCATTTTAGTGCCAATATGCCTAGGTCTTTTTGTAGAGAAGTTGTCCTCTTTGCAGCATACCTTATCAATCAGATTCGCTTCAGTATCTTAAATTTCAAAACCCCTCTTGAAACACTCCACCACCATATCCAAATACCTCATACCCAAAACCTGGAACCCCAAATTTTTGGCTGTGTGGTCTTTGTCCACTTACATTGATCACCAACGCAGCAAATTGGATCCCTGCGCCAAAAAATGTGTTTTTATCGGTTATGTACCTCATCAGAAAGGGTACTGGTGTTATCATTCTCTTAGTCAAAAGGTCTATATTTCTATGGATGTTGTGTTCTGGGAACATGACTTATATTTTTCAGCTTACATGAGGAGGATAGCGATACTAATACTTCTCACATTTCAGAATTTTTTCCTTCAGAATCGTCACAGACTGAAAAAAACATGTCGCAGGATGTGAGGAACCAGTCGCCAGCTGTCACATCCCAAGATCGGCTTTGCCGTAGCACGATATAGTTCACTTTGGGCCCCCTTTTCTGCCTTCACGGTTTTATTTCTAGGAGCTCACGAGCAACTTCCTAGTGGGTCACCCATCCTAGGATTGCTCTAGCCCCAACTTCGGAGTTCCCATGACTTCAAAGTCAGTGAGCTCCCAAAAGGCCCGTTCTAGATGGAGGCGGACATATACATATAAGACACATCACCCCATCTCCGTTGGTTGATGTGAGATGTGACACTAGCAACTCCGCTTGAAACTGACCGGTCGCAGGATGCGAGTGACCGGTCGCATGAGACTCAGCCTGAAAGCGACCGGTCGTCTCCTGGAAATCCGAATCTGCTTCAACACGATTGGTTGTTGGAGGACCAGTGGCCTCCCAGCTGTTAAACTCAGGAAGAGAAAATTGATGAGTTTTTGCCCGCTCCGGAAAATTCTTCATCTCCAGCACCACACCAATGACCTGCTGAGGACTTCATTCAGGTAACATCTTTTCTTGAAACTGATAACATTAATGAAATATCCCATGATGATTTAATTTCAGAAGGCACATAGCCTGTATATCAGATTCCAAAACGAAAGAACTGTGGAAAACCTCCAGTTCACTTGGAAGCAGACCTTAATGTAAAAGGGAAATATCCCATCAACAATTTTGTATCTATCAACATATTATTAGAGTCACGGGTACACTTTGTGAATCAGTTGGCTGACATACTTGTTCCCAAGAGTGTAACTGAAACACTAGAAGACTCAAAATGGAAAGAAGCCATGAATCAAGATATGCGAGCTCTCCAGAAGAATGGATATGGGAATTCGTACCATTACCTCATGGAAAGAAGAAAGTGGGATGCATGTGGATTTATACTGTGAAACTCAAAGTAGATAGATCCATTGAAATATATAAAGCTAGATTGGTGGCGAAGGGGTACACACAAATATATGGGATAGACTACCAAGAGACTTTTGCCCTAGTAGCCAAGATTAAAACTATCAGAGTTCTTCTGTCTCTAGCAGCAAATTTCGATTGGCCATTACATCAGTTTGATGTAAAAAAATGCATTCTTACATGGAGACTTGGAAGAAGAAGTATATATGGACTTGCCACCAAGATGTAACTTAGCTTGTGATAAGGAGAATCAAGTTTGGAAGCTCAGAAAGTCATTGTATGGGTTAAAGCAATCCCCCAGGGCATGGTTTGGCAAATTCATTAAATCCATGAAGAATTTTGGATATATACAAAGTAATGCAGATCACACTTTGTTCTTGAAGAGTGATGGAAGAAGACTTATTACATTGATTGTTTATGTGGATGACATAGTCGTAACTGGAAACGACACATAATAGTAATTAAAATTGCAGAAGTATGTCTTAGGAATTTGAGATGAATGATCTAGGTGATTTGAAGTACTTTCTAGGAATTGAAGTAGCCAGGTCCACAACTGATATATTTTTATCTCAAAGGAAGTATGTATTAGATCTGCTCACTGAAACAGGAATGCTTGGATGCAAACCTGCTGATACACCCATCGAGATGAATCACAAGTTATGTAAAGATATGGATCAAGAACTAACCAATAAAGAACAATATCAATGCCATGTTGAAAGGTTGATATATTTAGCTTACACAAGACCAGACATTGCATATGTTGTGAGTGTGGTTAGTCAATTTATGCATTCACCCAGTATGTCCCAAGGAATGCAGATGATCAGATCTTAAGATACTTAAAGTCAGCACCTAAAAAAGGATTAATGTTCTAAAAAAATAGAGATCTCAAAGTTGTTGGATATACAGATGTTGATTGGGCTGGCTCCGTTACTGACAGATGCTCTACTTGAGGCTACTTCACTTTTGTGGGAGGTAACCTAGCCACTTGGTGGAGTAAGAAACAAAAAGTGATTTCTCGGTCTAGTGCTGAAGCAGAGTATCTAGGAATGGCTCACGAAGTGAATTACTGTGGATCAGAAGATTATTGATAGAATTGGGTTTCAAGTCAGGAAAACCAATGGAGTTACATTGTGATAACAAGTCAGCCATCGATATTGCCCATAATCCAGTTCAACATGATCGAACTAAACATGTTGAGGTGGATAGACATTTTATCAAAGAAAAAATTGAGAAGAAGATCATCCGCTTACCATTCGTAAGATCAGAAGATCAATTGGCATATATTTTAACCAAAGCTGTTTGTGGAAGAGTATTTCATGACTCACTTACCAAGTTGGGCATTGGTGACATATATACACCAATTTGAGGAGAAGTGTTGACGTTAGTCTCCTAATTAATCAAGGAGATTTATTTCCTTAATTAATTAAGGGATTTACTTTCCTATTTTTTATATAATTGATAAATTATTGTACAATTAAGAAATACTTTCCTAATTCTTTACTGTATCTAATTCCTTGTAAAGCCCACATGTAAACTCTTATATATGTCTCCTTATGGAGAAGAATAAAGTTAACCTAATACATTCAAACCATATTCATATTTTAGCAATATTGAGCTTGAATCAATTGAGTGACAATCATATTGTGACTTCAGATGGCAAGGAGACGTAATCAAGATTATAGAGCACCAAAATATATTGGAAAGTTGTTGATTTCATTTTAATTTGTTTGACTTTTTTATTTTTCTTCTACCTCACAATTTCCATTTCAACCCAAAATTTATCTCAATTGTTAAACCCTAATAGCACAATATACCCTAATTCATTGAGAGTTTTTCCTAAAAAAATAAAATAAAAACTGCACTTAACGGAAGATAACGGAATGTTTATAAATTGTAAACTTTGGAAAACACATTGACCAATTTGGCTAAAAAATTTTCTCTGTGACCAAATTGAATTTCCATGTAAAACTAGTGACCAAAAATGTATTTAATCCTTTTTCTTTTTCCTAGTTGTTGATGAAAACGTCCTCAACCACACATTTTTCACTTGTCGTAAAGTTTCACTTTTCTTCTCTCAATTTTTAAAAACTTTGGGTTATGGATCCAATTTGGAACTGAGAATTTATTTATGTTTTTCTAAGAGCCGCGTAGACCCGATTAAATTTATAAGCTTATCATCATCATTCTTTTATCAATTTAAAATTCAATAACGATTTCAATGTTTTTTGAAGCTTGAAATTTAGAAAAGGAAGGAAGAAAATTTGAAGCAGAGTTTTACAAGCTAACAAAAAGTACTAGGAAATAACTAGACTGCATATGAATAATTATATATTATGTCATGTTAAAATGAATTTATTAATAAAAACCATATTAATAAATAAAAAAACTGATATTCCAGAATTTGTATAATTTGATGAGATTAAATTTTTTTATTATAAAGAATTTATAATTGTGTGCACGGAAGATACTTTAAAACAAAATTGATATCACGGATGATATTTTAATTTTTTATTATAAAGAATTTATAAAATTGATATCACATATGCCTTTTTACACAAGGAAGATACTTTAAAACAAAATTAAAATAGAGATATCTTGTTAGAGTCGGCACATGGCTTTGGAGCTCAAGTATAAAGCTCCCATTGTACCCTCCTCTACTCTGTCACAAAGACTAGCACTCTCTCTATCTCACTTGAAACTCTCAGTTTGTGTGACGTTTCTCTCTCTCCCTCTCCCTCTCCCAAATGGCCGAAATAGGTAGGTGATGTTTGATTATATGTCTGTACTTGTAGTTCTCACTTCCACCCATGTTCTGATGGAAACATGAATGCAAAAGAATTTGAAAATAACAATGGATTGGTATATCATTAGAAAATGAAAATGCAAAGTTACATCTTGGAGATCTTGATCCAAGTTTGTGCAAATGCAAAGTTAGACAACCCCACACTTGCTGCAAGGGCAGCATTTTTTCTAAATACAAATTTCAACTCAAATGTGGGGTATTGTTGTTTTTACAAACATGTTTGAGTTGAAATTAATCTCACATATTGTTGGTTTTTGCAAACATGTTTGAGTTGAAATTAGTCTCACAAAAATATTCATGACTTTCAGTATCTTATCAATGGCTTATCTTGCATAACTAGGCATGAGCGGTTTTGTTGCCAAAAGTCATCCATCACATCTACAAGTCGATAATTCTCATTTGGAGATGCGTTTGGTGACAGTCAATATTAAAGATCTGGGATGGTTCCAGCCTGGGTCGAGTCTGTTGCCATGGTTGTGAGCCTTTAAAGCTGGGTTTTGAATGGGCTTGTGGTTCCAGCCTGGGTCGAGTCTGTTGCCATGGTTGTGAGCCTTTAAAGCTGGTTTGTAATCTGGTCAGTTGGGCCAAGCTCGTGACAAAAAAGGGCCCATATCATGCCATTAATCCTCATGGGGTCCATATGGAAAATTTATGGTGTAAACTATCTCAGGATTTTTATTTTTAAATTTTCTGTTTTTCTTCTTATCACCCCCCGATACAATCATGAGTGATATCTCACCTCTAGATCTGCACTTACACCCACCAAGACATACATATGGTATTCCTTTGTGGGCCTTGAGTTTTAGCTGATAGTGAAATTAACGGAATGTGTAAATTGATACAATCTTAAAACATTATGTGTAAATTAATAAAATTAAAACTCTATGGCCGATTTCGATAATGCCTTCTAAATCTTGGAGAGTGGGTTTGATTCTGCAATATTTTACTTTAATTTTTAATTGGGTATATGTCGTTCGCCCTGAAGTTATCTATTGCGGGTTGCAATCAAACTTTGTGGTTTTTCACATGTACACTTCCTACGTGGGTTGAAGATAGACCACGTGTTCGTTTGTTTAAAGTGGTCCCTAAACCGGTGTCGTTTGCTGGTCCAAGAGCAAAAAGGCATAAAATTTAGCCGCGAACAACCAAAACCGCTCCTAAACCCTCTCAGTTTCGGACTTGAGAGTTGAGAGAGAAATGTTTCGGAGCCGAGTTGTAGCGTTGTTTGTGAAGAACAACAGCAAAGCTCTGTACAATCTCAGGGGAACGACGCCGTCTAGGGTTCTGAACGAGGGATCTTATCGATTTTTCTCTATTGGAGCCACACGCAAATGCTTGGATGGCTTTCGATCTTTCTCTAAGGTTCCTTTCTCTCTTTGTTTTTTAAAATTCTTTTGAATTCATTTTTGGAAAGTAAATTCGAAAAAAGTATATTAAAGTTCAGTGCTTTAGATTTTGGACGGTCGATTGTGAATGCGGAATTAGGGAAGCATTTCAGAACTGCGACAAGCTTTGCAGTTTCATTTCCAGCTGTGGAATTTTTATTTGAGTAGTATTTTTTCTGATAATCAAAACCATTCAGTTAAGAATTTTGAGATTTAATTATGAAATAATGGATTTTGAGTTTCATTTTGTTATTGTAACCAATGGGAAAAAGATATAGATTGGAATTAGAGAATCAGAGAACTACGGGTTTTCAGTTGTAGCATATCATCGAATGCAGCTGCTTTTAATCTTTATTTTCTATAGGTTGACTATCAATTTTGAAGTAGCTCCTTTTCCCATGATGAATAAATGCACCAAAAACAAATTTTTGCAATTTAACTAGTTTGGCTGGGATGTGTTGTGAAATAATAAATAAAAAGGAAGTTTCCTATGCCATTTTCAGGGTAACTATGTACCATCTATAAGGAATATGTCCACTGTTGCTTCTGTAGGCATCGGAAATAAGGAGGGATTGAAGCTTCTTGTAAATGGAGGACCTCGTGCTCAGAAAATGGTTGGCATTTGGCTTTTTGGCTCTGCTGCATGGGTGTTTAGTATGGTGATACTTGGCGGGATTACAAGACTAACGCGATCTGGTCTTTCAATGACTGATTGGAAATTTACTGGGGGGCTTCCTCCTCTCTCAGATGAGGATTGGTTGCTTGAGTTTGAGAAGTACAAGCAGTCCCCTGAGTATAAGCGGTTAGTGCAAAGTGGAAACGGCACTGTACATTTATGCAGCAATTGTTTTAGTTTTCATTTTAAGCACTTAGTAGCTCATAGTGATATGCCTCTAAACTTGAAATTACATTAAAAGTCTTCCAGAATTGCTTAAAGTTTGATTACAAATGCAATCCTCTATTAGGTGGAAGCAAAGCAGAAAATATGTGCTTTGGACTGAATGACTATATATGAGTGATGATAATTTTACTGTTCAGGTGTCTATCTAGCTTTTGTAGTTGACTTTAACCCAGATTTGTAGGATTGACGAATTACATATTTGATATTACATTGTTGCTTTCAATGGGAGTTGAAGTTCTTTTGGACCCTTATAATGTTACCTGGTTCTTGATCTCATGTAGTGTAAATCGAGGGATGAGTATTGAAGATTTCAAATTCATCTATTGGATGGAATATGCACATCGAATGTGGGGAAGGGCACTGGGAATTATGTTTGCGTTGCCCTTCTCATATTTTCTCCGTAAGGGGTATATTACCATACAGCTTGGACTGAGACTGTCTGCTCTTTTTGGTCTTGGTGCTGGGCAGGGTTTAATTGGCTGGTGGATGGTTAAAAGTGGTTTAGAGGTCAGTTATGGTTTCTTTTGTCGTGGTTTTGATTGAAATTTAATAAAAGCGATGAATTTTTGAAATAATTCTCTCTCACAGGAGCCAGCATCTGAATATTCTCAGCCAAGAGTAAGCCCTTACCGTCTTGCAGCTCATCTTACTTCAGCCTTTGCTATATACTGTGGCCTTTTATGGACAGGTCTTTCTGTTGTCATGCCTGAACCACCTTCTGAATCACTAGCTTGGGTTCGTGGAGCAGCAAAGGTGAAGCGACTTGCTCTTCCTGTAAGCTTACTTGTCGGAGTAACTGCTGTCTCAGGAGCATTTGTTGCCGGGAATGATGCTGTATGTATTTTTGGTTTTCCTTCTTGCCTTTCACAATGAACTGAATGGATGGTATGTGACTTTTCCTGAGTAGGAGATTATAAATATTCTTGTGTGTGAAAATTCCAGGGGCATGCTTATAATACTTTTCCAAAGATGGGGGATACATGGATCCCAGAGGATGTTCTTGACATGAAGCCACTAATCCGGAACTTCTTTGAGAATACATCTACTGTGCAGGTATCTTTCTGACCAAAGAATATATTTTATTTTAGTTTTTTGCGACTTAATGTTGCTATATGTTAGCTCTAAGGTTGCTTTCCTGATGACAAGGGAAATATTACAAAAAAAGGGAGTTAAAAATTTGAAAGTTGTCTGATTTTAAGTTTCTTCCTTCACTATAAAACATCTGTTTTCTGTAGGAACAAATGAAATGTGATTATGTTATCATCTTTATAAAAAAAAAAAGTTATTGTTTTTAAGGCCATTGAAATGCGTTTCGGCTAGCAGCAGTTTCTGTGTCTTCTTTGAGCTTACACTGTAATTTCTTGTGATGATAACCATTTTCTTTAGGCGACTTTGCTTTTGTGAAATTATAGAATTGTTAAATCTTCTACTGTGTATTAGCTTGTTCTGTAATCTTTTCAAATTTCAAACATTTAGTAGGGTTGTGATTAATTATTGTTCTTCCTGTTTGTAGCTTGATCATCGTATCCTTGCAACTGCAACTTTATTTTCAATTGGTGCTTTGTGGTGGTCAACAAGGAAGTTTGACATACATCCTGCAGTTCGGTCTTTGATTGGAAGTGCTGTAGGCATGGCTGGCCTTCAGGTATATATGGTTTCCAACTTTTCATTCCTTTTTTTTCTCTTCTCCTTCGAATTATTTATTTAGTTTGACCAGGTTGATTTTAATTGCTTTGCATAATTCGTTGTGTTATTGTTGCAGGTCACGCTGGGAATATCTACACTGCTGTCATATGTGCCTGTAGAGCTTGGTACAGCACATCAAGCTGGGGCTTTGACTCTCCTGACACTGATGATCCTTCTCAATCACACTTTGCGTAGGCCATCACCGTCTCTCCTTAAATCTCTACCTCAAGTTGCAAAGACAATCTAGATGACTTTGTAGTACAATTTTGGAACAACCATTTGACATTTTAATTGGATGAAACAAAAAGATTTATTGGATTGTTGTGCTCTATGTATATATCGCTGGCAATCAAGGAGTTATTTTCTAGATGTGCAGAGATGTGCTTGTAGTTCCATTGTTATCGAGTGACCACCAGTTCTTCAGCTTACTGAGGACACCTTTGAGTGGCAAGTGGTAATGAATCATCGTCGCTCTCATGACATGCAATGCCAATGAAATTGTCAAATAAGCGATTGTGTGGGTCAAAACTTTTCAGTAACCCCACTAAACCTTTCATGACCCACTAAAAGGATGGGTCCTCAGTCATATTCTTCACTTCTTACACCAAAACTCTATATAAATTCCTCTTTATATCTCATGTGAATAGTAATTGTCATGGGAATGGGTGGAAACACCACAACCTTTTGCAATGGCTGCCACTATTTACATGAATAGTAACAACTCTTGCCTTGCCTTTGCTCTTTGTCATGGCAATTGGGTGGAAGTGCTTTAAGAGTTGGAAGCTAAAGAGGAAAAGCGATGTGGGTGAGGGTAACTGGTTTTCTCTTACCGCCAAAGGAAATGACCCACCCACCAGCTTTCATTAAAAGTGGCAGCTAGAGAAAGAGATAGGGCCTTTAGATGATGTCCCAAAGTTGTTAATTTTATAAGAATTCTATAGTGATTTAAGGCCTTTAGATAACGTCCTGTTTTTTAACCATTGAATCAATGGGTTAGTTTGATCAAACGGCTAAGAGATAGGGCCTTATAAGACCCTCACTATAGAATGACCTTTCGATTTTAGGATCGAAAACTGCATGGGATTTTGGTTAGATGATTCCACTTATTCCATTGATATGACACGTATGTACATAAGAGACACAAAAGCCATATATGTGCCCATATATGACACCCATCTCCTGTTTTAACAAGTTGATGCCTCTACCTATATATCCTAGTATTTTCCTTATGTTTTTGCATGATAGTTTGAACCTAATTAGACCTCCACCTAATTCCACCAATCTTACACCACATGAATTAAAGCCCCCTGGCTACATTGAGACCATGCTGAAAAAGGAACAGTTTATGTGTCTTGCATATACGTACAACTGCAAACCTTGTTTATTCACACTATTTTCTTACCTGCAGGAATTTAAGTACCAATGACTTGATTACAAACAAGGTCACACTAATTTGGTCTTCACTTTATTTAGTTCTCATGAACAAACCTTATCACACTTTGCCTAACCCATCACCGCCCGTAATTAAACCTTATCCTGAGAGTGAGTAGAGTTCGGTCCAAACTTATGCTTTTTCAAGACTACAATTTCAACATATGGGATGACCTGACAAGACTTCCAGCCCCTAATTTTGTGGTTAACCTTTCAAGCAGTGAGGCGTTGGAACCTTTCAAGTGTTATCACAACCCAACCCACTAACTCGTGCATTTCCATGAACATTTCCATGACTGTTAATAGTTCTTCTATGCCAGAATAATAAACTTCTGACAAAGGACAGTCAAAAAATCAATCAAGACAAAAACTCTCAAAGTCACAACTGACAAACTCAAAAAGATCAACTGATCTCAAAGGCTTTCAGACCCTAAAGCGACCAAAGCTCTTTGATCCACAATAAACAAATCAGCTAGAATTCAAATCTCTACTTTCAATTCAGTTCAGAGAAACAGTTTTACAAAGCAAGATTTCTCTCGTTACAAATTTGGTTCAGCACAAAGCCAAGTCAAGCAGAGCCTGAGTTTTTACAAATATGAAAACCTCAACAAATTTACAGAAAGCCTTGGTGAAGCAGAACAGGTTAGCGCAGCTCCAGCTCAATGACCATCAATCCAGCCACTTCTGTCCTCTTTAAACTAAAGAGGCCTCAATTCTACCCTTTCATCAAGTCTTCCATGGTTTGAAATAAATTGAAACTCTGCCAAACTCAAACGTTAGTATCGATTTCTAATTGAAACTCTTCAGTTGAAGGTGTTGAAGATTCAATCCAGCATAGACACATCCAATCCAGCCCAGTTCAAGGCAGTTACCTAGGCAGAAATCGAAGTCCAACGTTTTGTTGTCTTTTTCGGAGTTGCCATTTCGCTTTTGAGTCCTGTAATAGCAATTCTGCCTAAACAGTTTGTCTTCTTTTTATCTATTCTGGCCAGAACTACCAATTTTGTACTATGAAAAATTGTGAAGCCCTCACAAGTATGAGGCAAGAAAAGAACTTACTTGATAGATATTCTTCACCCAAATTCACAATTGTTTGTTTAAGAATCAGTAACTTGGGGCGCAAGTTGTCTATTTTTTTAGAAGTTTGCTAGGGTTTATCAGTGGCACGCTCACGCACAAAAGAAAGTTGACTTGGTGACCACCAATGGATGTCAAGCTATTAGGGAACTTTACCCTACCATCACAAGATTAAAATCAAAACGGGTTAACATTGGGATTGTACTCTAAAGTGAAATTTTGTAACAAAGAAAACACCATCACAAGCGATATAGATTCTGCAAAAACTACACCCAGCAAGAATGACCCTAATTCATCTCGGAGCTTCAATAAGTCTACTAATTTTTCTCGCTTCAAGTCTTTCTTTTGCTCCGATGCCACATCACCGTCGACGACAACATTTGATCATGATCATCATGATATTCATGGTGATCATAATGAGATGCTTGCCTTACGTGAGAGGGTTGCTGCTGCAGAGATTCTTGTGGAAAAGCAGCAACTGGAGATTGAGGCTCTACGCACTACTACAAAAAGTGAAAAAGACGACTAGAAAACAACAACGGTCTAAGTGAAAACCGTCGTGGTTTTTAAAAAGACGACGGTTCTAAAAACACCGTCGTGTAATACCACCTTAGACAACTAAAAAATGGAGATTCAAATGGTTGTTCAAAAACAACGACGTACCTAATTAAACAACCGACGTCTATTTGAAACAGATTTCTGCAGTGTAAAATCAAAGCCAACAAAGAACGGCAGAAGTTATGAATCAACCGACGTAGAAAGTAAAGACGACGATTTCAATAAAAGCCGCTGATTTTACTCATAAAATAACACGACGAGGTTTTCGTATAAGACGCCGTATAATTACAAACAAATCCACGGCTTTAAAATACAAAATATCGCCGTATTAAATTAATGTACAACGACGGAAAATATAAATATATCGACGTCATTCTCGTATAGTTCTACGACGTTATCTTTAAATCGTACTATAAAATTTAACGTCGTATTTATTCATTTTATACGTCGTACCTTTAATTTAAACCGTCGTCTTAATAAGAATTTTTGTTAACAATTTTTTCTTTGATTTTCTTATCCTACGTCGGTAGATCTACTTAATGACAAGAATTGAAATAACCACGACGGTTTATATAGAAAACCGCCGACATAACCAGATTTTTCTGAGATCCCAAGGGTTACGAAATCTTACCAGATGGAACTCTGTTCCACATCATAATCTTAACAGATGACACAGATTTGCAATCAGAGAGACAATTTTTTGGAAGTTGATGAAGTGTGTGCGTTTGTGTATCTACAAATATTATACCTAACGTCTTTGCAAATTTGCAATCAGAGAGACAATTTTCAACGACGGTTATATTATACCTAACGACGTTGAAAAAAATCAACGTCCCTCAACAAATATATTACGTCGTCTTAGTCTTACTTAAGACGACGAGAAACGACGACAGTAAAAAAAACAGTCGTTGTTTTTATATTCTTATTTTATTTAAATCTGTCATCAAAAAAAGAAACTTTACATATTCCAGAACATTAATTTCCTTCATTTTAAATTTC
>NC_047657.1:9447705-9464766 GCF_902201215.1 Prunus dulcis
CAAATAGGCTGTTTAGTGGATCCAAGTTATGATACATTAACTAAATTTCTTTAAACTTAGGCCTAACAGTTGGGCCATAAATTTTTCTGGTATAATGAGTTTAGGCTTTTGTAGTATCATTCATAATCTTCACAAAGTTATTGACCAATTGAAAATGATCCTTCAAGTGACTAACAGCTTCCTACTTTCACAGCAATAGAAGAAATCAGATACCCTTATCATAAACAAAGCTAAAGCACCCCCTTAAAAAGAATGGGAAACATTACTTTGACCGTTCTGCCTGACCCTGTTTGCTCTCTGCACCATCCAATTTAGTCCTAAAGTGCATATTGGACCTTATTCATTTTTTTTAATTATTCTTTTCAACCAATAATACAATATCAGCACGCCAATAACTATGAAACCACTAAAATAACATGAGAGAGAGAGAGAGAGAGAGAGAGAGAGAGAGAGAGAGAGAGGAATAAAGAAAAGTAGTGACCATTATAGAAGATTTAGTGAAAGTATCCCAAAGAATATCTTTAGTTAAAGACTTAAAGCAACCCATACTAAAAAATAGAAAATAATATGAAATGGTAAGGAAATTTAGAATTCACATACTCTAGCATGAATGAACTCCTCCACCCGTCCATCTGCGAACCGCCCAAGAAGACGCGGTCCCTGGCCATGCTTGGACATGCACTCAAAGGTCTGAATTTCATCATCCCTATTAAAGAAAACTTCAACTCCTTCGCCATAAACCCGGACCAGAACATTTCGGGAAAAATCACCATCCCTCGTGGGCCAACTTATTTGGTAAACCTGATTAGTCATGGCACCCTTCAATGGTATGACCTGCAAGGCATTCAAATCATCCACTACGTCCCCCCATTCAGAAGCTACAGATACAAGTACCTTTTTTAATTCCTCTGGAAGACAACCTTTGATTAACCCAACTCTCTTTATGGCCATTATGTATCAATACAGAGAGAGCAAATTCTTTTTTAAAATTCTTGACCTGCATGTCAAAGGGGATATAATTCTCAGCACTGTAATGCTATAGTGTTCTGGAATCTTATCAAAACACTCAAACAACAGTTTGAAAGTTTCAAAAGAACTAAAGAAAATCAAAAGGGAAAAGATACACATAATGAAATGAACGAATTCAGAAGATTAATCATCAAGACTGATAGAATTATAAACCTGTTCAGTAAAAGTAAACTTACCCAACAATCATGCAAGGAGAAAAAATTAAGTTCAAAGCAGCAATCTTAATAGTAACATCTAATTGAAATGCTCATTTGACTAAACTTGCTCTACTAAGGCAGTATTGTTCAGCATTTAAGAATATCACAGCAAATGCTCAAAACATCAGGAAACATATGAGTTCCACAGAACCCAGCAAAAAGAAGAACTGATCTAAGAAAACAGAACTCACCTAATAACAGCAAGACAGGCAGGACCGTCCAAGAAAGCTTCAGGTTGATGCCAAACTACAGAGCCTTATATATAAATGTTTCAAACAATCTTTGAAAGTTATTTGATACTTTAAAGAATTAAAAGAATTAAAAGAATGACCTTTGGCACAAAAGAAAGAAACGAATGAATAAACAAACAAAACCCAGAACCCTTCAAGCCAATTATATAGCAGTGTGGGGTTGTATGATTGACAAAAGAATCCCAAGAAAAATATTATTTCCCAAAAAAAAAGTCCAAAAACTGACTTTTCCTCTCTCTGCCAATAGCAACAGAAGCAAATTCTTGAAATGGGTTTTGTTGTGAAACTGTAAAACTAAAATGGGCAGCTGTAGTTTGGAAATTCTGAATCTTGGTGCAGATTCTGGGTCAGATTTTAATACCAACTCGAATTGACAAATTTCTAAATAAGGGTAGGACGGTGAAAGCTTTTTCCTTTCTTCTTTTTTGGGTCAAAAGACGGTGAATGTTAAAAGTCAAAAGTCTTGTTCTTATCGTGATACTTATTTTTTCTTGTATGGATTACGCAGAACAAGGAAATGGGTTGCTTGCAGGGGCCCAGTTATGTGAATGGAAAGCTCCAAGCAGATGACTTTTTCTTCTCTGCTTGGATTTTTCTTTCGCCGACGAAAGAGTTTTTCGTTTTTTTTTTCTTTTCTGTATATTTTTTATGTATCATTATGAAAAAATAAAAAAAATAAAAAAACGCGTGAGATTAAACTCTCCACACTTTTTCTTTTTCTTTTTCATGTTTCTTTAGAAACTTTTATGCTAATTATATATATATTCTTTTTGTTTGGGATGTTAATTATTTTCTTATTTTATTGTTTGTGTTGAAAACGTGTGCAGAGAGGAGGGTGGTGAGAACATGTTTAGTCGGCATAAGGGCTTTCTTGTAATTTTCAATTTTATTTCTTGTAATTTTCAATTTTATATCTTTGCTTGACAAAGAGCATAAAAGAAAAGTAAGCACTGCCAAACAAAAGTAGACTTTAATTTAACGGCAGTTCTCCATGGGCACCTATTGGCAACCATTGCTATCCATCCGTAACTAACTAAAAGAACAAGAAGATTTAAGGTCAATATTTAAAGGGAGATTTACTATTATATTTAATAAAAATGCCCTCTATAAAATGGACTTTAGAAACACATTCAAAACTCATTTACAACATAACAAAAAAGTTTTTAACTTCTTATAAATTACAAAACTGCCATCAATTTCTTAAAACAAGCCCAATCCTAAAATCTCATAAAAATACCCAAAACACTCAATAGGGCATCAAAGTAATTTAATAATCAATATTAAATTCAATAAGGCCAGCTATCATTTTTTGGGTTTTCTTTGGGTTTGTTTATATAAATTCAATTGTGTAGAGTTTATTTATAATATTAGTGCTAGAAATGGGTATATCACTAAATATATCATATTTAAATGTATGTCGACTATTAAGGGTGTAATGAGGAAGCTTTTTTTGTCTGTTTGGCTTTTCTTTTAAACATTATCATCACAAAAAATTTATGAAGCATAATCCATGAAACATTCAAAAATATCAAAATACCCTTATTGGTTAAAATTATTAAGAGCATCTCCAAGGCAATGTCAAATATCAAACATTAAATTTGAATTTAATGATTTGTGTGGTAATTTGACATATAGAGTTTTACATTTTATCCCACATGTTAAATTAAAATATTATTTTATTACATGGTGTTTATTGGTTTATACTTTCTAGACACATTAATCGGCGAGTGCAAGTGTGCTAAGGTTGTACGAAGATGGCTTGTAACAAGTGAAGTGGACACACTTAATGACAGGACCCGATCCCAATTCCACTTTGGAATTCGAACCAAGCCCTGTGCGTGTCCGACATCTGGCAACTGTTGGCACAAATGACCATTTGACCCTTCCTGCTACAGTTACTATGAAACTTTCCCTGGACTCCTGCCGAAAATCCGGCAGAGTCTCCCCTGTATTTTGACCAAACCCAAAATTTTTCTCCTGTTAAAACAAACAAACAAATAATCTCATACCAACCGCCAGAATAAATTTAATCAACCAATCACCAGTCCAGGTTTCCCACTAAAATTAGATATCAGAGCATTTTCTAAAAGTTCACAAGGTTTCAAGGACTTTCCACGAAACTCTATGTTACCTGGTGGCGCGGAAGCTAGGAATGGCCCGGTGGTGGGTTCCAGCGCACCTCTACAGCCTGGGGGGCGAAAAACAGGTTAAAAGTGTGAGTGGACAAACGAAAAAAAAAAATTATTCTTAAAATGATTTAGAACTATAATAACCCCCGTTGTAAAAATAACTCGATATGTAAATCTAAAATTCGGCTGTATTCAACAAAAAGTATTTAATTCCATAGGCATATGTATATGTATGTATAAAGTAAGAAACGGCTCGAATATCAAGTAAACTGATATAAGATTTCTGAAAGTAATAATTCTATAAAAATACTGAAACTCTTTTTTTTAAAACTACCACCTAAGTGTACCCCTGTAAAATCAGTCAATTCCCCTGGCAGGTCTCGGGCGACACGCAGTCTATCTGAGCCGTAAACTGGCAGGATTCAGGGGACTATGGTCAGCCTGATCCGCCGGCAGGTCTCGATGACACCAAGTCGACTAGAGCTACTCTGGCAAGATACAGGGGACCGTAGTCAGCCTGATCCGCAATCCTGGCAGGTCTCGGGGACAAAGAGTCAGCCGAGCCGCAAATCCTGGCAGGTCTCGGGACACCAAGTCTACCGAGCCGCAAATTCTGGCACTCACGGTCCGAGCGTACCCGAAACTCGTGAGGCAAAGTCAAGTGCACTGACGTAACTGTAATTAGACTAGATGTCCGTAGACATCGGTCCAACTGTGGGTAATCACCAAAAACAATGGGTACAAGGTGGTTTTAGAATAAACTATTTTTAGAAAAATCTAATAACTCACTGCCTTTTTGTGAATCTGAAATTTAACTGCTATCTCATCTGGTAAAGTTCTCAAACTCTGCTTTTTATATTACTGGAGCTTCAGTAACTAAGCAACATGTAATTCAAAGCATTTTACAGCACAAATCATGCTCGAAATAAACAGTTCATAAAACTTATTCAAGATCAAATAATGAAATTAACTCATAGAAACTCATTTATAAAAGCTTATTTGTATAAAATCAATATAAAATCATTTTGGTAAACTTGTTTATATAAATCATTTATATAACTCGTTTATAGAAAAGCATTTATGAAAGAAAGTCCACTCACAGCTGGTCCGAGCTAGCTGGACCTCTTGAAGGTCCCTCCTGGGCTCAGTCTGGCCTCTGATGCCTGATTAACCATAAATAATAAATTAATAAACTGCTCAATAAAAGAATTAAATTAAACACCCTGCCCCCAGCTCCTAGAAATGCGTACTCTCATTTTAAAGTCACTCCTATGCCCACTTAACCTTTCAGACAATTAGAACGGCCTTGAAAGACAAGAAGTTTTACTAAGCGATAAACCGTCAGACCGGCCGATCCGAGGCCCCTTGGGGTCCACGATCTCCGATGGCCAATCTGGGCTTCTCTTAAGGTTCCTCATAGGGAAAGAATCATGCTCTGCGAATTTGGTCCGAAACGGGCGGTTGGATTAGCCAAAATCGCGTTATCACTTAAAATCCAAACCCTAGCCCCAGGGTTCGTGATTTCGGAGTAGCCGGGACTCTGATTTGCAATCCGTCGAATCCTACACGATCCTGAAATCATGTAGAACGACATATCCAAAATTGAGTGCGATCCGACAGCTCGACGACACTGCACCCAAGGATCGCACGATACGAAAAATCCGTTCGGGGCTCAAACGGACTCCAAATCGAGATCTGCAAAATCCTACACGCTCGTGACGACACGAGGATCGCAAAACTACACAGAGTCAGTCCACCACCCTTGTCCAAATGGTTCCTAGATCTCAAACGGTTTCTCAGCTATTTTCCTTGTCCAAAGCGATTATGGGTTGCCGGAAAATCTAGGAACCAAGACTCCAAACTTCTATCCTAGGTAAAACACCCAATTTGGAGTCACTTTTGTTCTTGGACATACCCCAAAAAGTGGCCGAAAATGGCCAATTACAGCGGCCGAAGTTTCGGCCGATTTTCAAGTCGAAAATCGAACGTTCTAGAGCCAAAATCGATCGAAACCCATACATCCATCAGTTAGAACATGGAAAATAGCTGAGAAACCATACCTTACTCGATCGATTTGGTGTAGAATTGAAGGAGAACGAAGAGTTGGAAGTTTGAACTGGAAATCGACAGAAAATGGCAATTTCCGGCGAACTCCGGCCACGGCAAGGGCGGCGACGGGTCGGGGAAGGACGGCGGGTGAGTGGTGGTTCGTTTGGTACCAGCGGCGGAGATCGGCTCGGCCTGTGGCGGCCGGGGCGACTTCGGAAGCGAGCAGAGGTCGCTGGCGGTGCGAATCGGGAAAAGAGAGAGAGAGGAGAGAGAAATGTGGAGAGAGAAGGGAGAAAGGGATAAAATCTAACTTTTTGTCCAAATTACCATTTTTTCCTTCGCGGTATTTTGATCGTATTTTCTTCGTTACAACTCCGATTCGAGTCTACTCTGTGTCTACGAACTCCTTTTGTCGTGCTCTACGCAACGGCGCAAGCGGAATTGCCAAATTCTTTCTCGATCAAAAAGTCAACTTTTTCCCTATTAAATAATGCGATGGCAAAATCATCTTTTTGCTAGAAGATATTAATCCTACTTTTTAGATATTTTGTTACTTTTTTGATATTTTGTTTTGGGTTATTACACCTAAGTCATTGAAGCTAAGATTGTTGGCGGAATAACACTTGGCATAAGCGGTTGAGGGTAAGTTAGGGGCGGTTTGGAGGTTCCTAAAATCAAGGAAGCACTAAACAAGTGTGTCCTACATTTAAGGAATGAAGTAGGTCTAGGGGCTTTTTCTTCCGGCAGCTACAAATGGGTTGGGCTGCCGTAAGGAGCGAATTGATGGAATTATCCCATGTGTCTGAGTTCAAAGATCAAGCTTCAAAAATGCTTCGAAATGATAGTGAAGCCTTAGAAAACATCTTGGTTACATTCACCAACAAAAATAACAACAGCTTACAGATAGAATTTTTAGCTTTGCATGAGAGGCTTGTGGCATGGAAGCAAAATTGTCATGAGTTTAGCACTCAAGAGAAAGCTATGAGTTCCTGGGGAAAAAAGGGGGTGTTAAGGTAAGAGAGGAAGGGTTTGCAAGAAGGTTTGGATGAGAATGAGGGAAAGAGAGGAGAATGGATGGCTTAAGTGTTTTTCCGGCAGTTTGACAGAGCTTCTGTCAAATGTTAGAACAGTCTACCAGAAGAGGAAAAATGAGGGAGAAGGATGAATAGAGCACAAATTTGCTGGGTTTTGCAGGTGAGAGAGGAAGCTTGCTCTCTGGATATGGTTGTTTTTTGTTGGGTAAAAGATGCCTCATTTATAGCCCCTGGAAGCTACTCTTTTCCAAGAAACCCTAATGGTTTCTATCCAATTTGGCCAAACTTTTTCCTTCATTTCTCCTCCCTTCCTTTGACTTATCCTATTTGGTGAAATTCTCTCTGCCCAATTGCACAAAAACAGGGATTTTGAGAGCTCAATGCTCTTCCAGCAACTGCCTCAGTGGAGAACTCCTATTCTCAGCCATCTCCTTCCTTTCTTTCCTTCCTTCTTCCATGGTCTGGCCTGATGTGGGAAAGAAATGGGTATGCACACTGGTTCGAAGGATGACTCCCCTTCTAGCAGTCTGCACGCCAATACCCCTCGGTCATTTGGATGTTTTTGCTTGAAACTTGTTCCCCCCATGTGCTGGAGCCTCCTAGTAGCTCTGCGTACGTGGACCTCCAGGCTCCCTTCGTGGCTTTTGTTCTCCAGCCAAGTGTTGGGGCTTTTGTAGCTCCTTATTCTAATTATATGGGCCTTCTAAGACAACAAGTTGATTTATCAAGTGTTGGGCTATTTTGGTTGAGTTAATGGGCTATTTTTGTTGAAGTAATGGGCTATTTTCTCTTTTGTGCTCACCCATATGTTTCGGCCTAAGAAATGAGCTTGAGTTCCGAGGCTCCCAAGCAACTCCGGAACTTCCATTTCTTGGCCCATCAATAGGCCTCATGTCAACTTATTATCATCCATACCACAACCCACTCAAGCAAGCCATGGGCATTTGAGTGGCTTGGGCCCACTTAGGCTTGTAGCGTGGTTGGGTGTGAAATAATGATTTCCTGCTTGGCATGGCATGTCGCTTGGCATGCTTTAATTTTATTGTCCCTAAAGAGGGACATGACGTTCAATTTAGCATGGGCTTGTAGAGCCAGTGCCTTTTATAGGCTCATTTCAATTTTTAGCATGACGAATTGCATATTTATTTGGCATGTCATGTGGATCATGACTCGTGCGAATGTGAATAACGAAACTTTGCGTGCTCCAAATTGGGTCTTTTCTTAATAAGGCATTGTGCTAGACCGGGAATTCATTTGGGCCGAATCGTGGATTTTTTGGGCCTCAACAGTAGGCTACTTAGATAACTACCTAGAGAGTGTGTAGTTACTAGCATGGTGACTAGAGGGCTTAATCACATAGAGAAGTGGGCGGCTATAACTAAAAAGATAAAGGATAACTACCTAGTTAGTTGGGTGGTTATTGCTCTACGAAAATATGAAAAATGTGGGAGAGTGGTTCAATAAAAAAGGGGATCATGGTTGGTGGTTATATCCATGAAAAACATGTGTCTAATGACACGGTGGCTTGAGAAGAAGTGTTCCACAAATCAAGGTATTGTAGCATGAAGAGTAGGGCGGTTACAATGAGGTGGCGACTTTAAGGATTACTAAATAAGCCTAAGTGGTTGGAAATAAAGTATGAAGAAAGTTGAAGAGCTTAGGCCATCTCCAACCCAAGGGGTGCAAACCCAAATTATAAGTTTTGAGTCCAAAATACTTATCCAGCCCATGTATTTTGGGAGGTAGAAATTTGAGAAATCTCAAATTTGGACTGGAATTCCACTCAAACTATTTTTTGGACTGATAATGTTTGTGGGCCCAAAATCTGCTTTTTCTTCTTTATTTTTTTGCCTTGGAAGGCCACGTGAACAAGAAAAAGTGCTAGCCCCACGTGAGTTTTGCAACAAGCTGGCCATTTGGGTGAATCCCGACGGCTACTTTTTCAAAATTATGATGTGTTCTTTTTTTCTTTTAAAATTTTTTTTTTTAAATATTCCAACAGCTATAATTTGTGTCAACCAAATTTTTTTTTCTTCACTTTGTTAAATTTTTTTCATTCTACTTTCATTCTTATATTTTTTTTCATTCTATTTTATACTTTACTCATTCTTAGCACATTAATTTGTGTCAATTAACAATACAAAAACAACCACTTTTATAATTTTAACACACTTACATAATTTAAACACATATGGTGTTGTACTTATTTTTATTTTTAAGTGAAATTCTATTATGTTTTGGAATTTTAATTTTTTTAGGTTAAAATGTTTAGAAAATTAAATCACGGATGTTGAAACAAAAATAATGTCAAGAAAAATTAACGAGAAAAAAAATTTAGGGGTTAATCATTCTTAAACAATTTAATAAAATTGCGGACTCAAATTATGAGTTTGCAAGGTTGGAGGAAAAAAAAAAAAATTTAAGTCCTAAAAATACATGAATAGTTGTATTTTGGAGGGTGGAAATTTGAGTTTAGCCCCAACATGGTTGGAGATGGTCTTACCTCATATTGTTTCGGGAAGAGGAAAGAAAACTGTAAAACCCTAGAAGAGCCTAAGTGCTTGAGCATGTAGACAAACTTTGTGAGGGTAAATTTAGTAAAGGTTTAGAATAGTATCACCCCTTCATGTCCATTTTCTTTTGCTTTGTTTGTGTGGGTGAGCGAACAATATTATGCTACGTGGAGGCAATATTCGTGTATGAGAATCATTGTGTGTTGAAATCAAGAAGGTAATGAGATGGTGGTAAAAGTGTAAAACCCTAGAAGAGACGGAAATTGCAACAGTACATTTGTGCTTGAGTATGTAGACAAACTTTGTGAGGGTAAATTTGGTAAACGTTTATAACATTGTGACCTCTTCATGTTCGTTTTCTTTTGCTCTATTTGTGCGAGTGAGCAAGCAATATAATGCTTACGTGGAGGCAATATTCATGTATGAGTATCATTGTGTGTTGAAATCTTGAAGGTATAATGAGATGGTGGTACGACCACTATGAAGGAAACCTTAGGATATTTTAGATTCATTAAAGCACAAAGATGAGAATATACTTAATCTCTAGGCAACATAATCAAAGATTAAAACTTTGAACTTAAAAACAAAATCTAACTCAAGTATCTTTAGGCCTAAAGGGATTAAAGCACTTCTACAAACTACTAGAGATAATAGAGATTTATTAATACCTTTGAAGCACTACCTTGAGTAAAGCTCAAGAAAAATCGCCCATGGAGGGCTTTCACCACATGATTTTCCAAAAGAAAGCCACCCAAATGTTTGGCCTCTAACTTCATACACACCAAAGGAAGAGGATGGAGGAAGAGATGAAGAACACAAGGAGGTGGAGGTGCTAGTACCCCTCCCTGTGTGGCCGTCCATGGTGGAAGGGAGGAGGGGCATGGTGTTGCCTCCTTATCCTCCCATCATCCAAAAAACTCTAAGATGACTCAACTCATAGCCATGTATTTGTAGGCTAGGCATTCTAAATTGGGTCACCCATGACCCATTTCACTTAAAATGATCCATGTAAGCCATCAAATGGGTCAAACCCACTAACTTCACCATATGGCCAAATTTCTCTCTTTATTGGGCCTCTTGGACTTCATCTTGTGAGTTGGCATGTACAACTTATCTTATGAGCCAAATAGGCCTTGAACCTCTAAAACTAATTTTAGGCCCAATACAAGTCCTGAGCTTTGATTATTTAATTAATCTTTGCTCATCATCTCCTAATTAATTTTTCATTTTTCACCTTTATAGGTGTGTGATCCGTTAGGTTCTAATTGGCAAGGCAGTGGGCGATTTGGACTCTTCCTTAATTGATTGTGAATTAAAACCCTTTTGAATTCTCCCTTTTATGAGGACATAGTTATGACATATCTTCAGGGTTTCCACCAACCGTGAGTGACGTTTAGCAACATGTCACAGTTATCTAGGCCAATGTCAAATAAGGTGGAGAACCAATTCAATTGGAATTACAATGTAATAAGATCCTTTTCTAACTCAATGCTCTCTCTCTCTCTCTCTCTCACACACACACACACACACACACACACACACACACACACACACACATATCATTAGGGCATGAAAAACATCGCAAGCCCCTAATGTTTTGGCCAAAGACTCCTGAATCATATCGTCAAAGCATTCTCCTTTTTTACTGAAGGTAGAGATCTCTTGTTGTACAGTCACCTGCCTTCATGGATTAATCATGAACCTCAATCATACAATATGGTTATGCCCTTGAGGAGCACAACGTTTTAGCATATCAAAGGTCCACGACACTTCCACAAGACAACTCTGGTGACTCAGGTCGAGGACTAATTTAATTATTGTAACTATGGAGATCTTGTTTGACATGCAGGTAAAATTTCGATATAAGATCCCCGGTTGATCGAGCTCAATGAATTCACTCCCTAGTGAACACCTATACACTTAACTTAGTGTCTTTGCACAAATGACTTGAGACCAGTCATCCTCCCAATTGAGCAGATACAGTGTATACCGGTCTTTGCTAATTTTCAAGCCCAGTTAACACTTCTGTGACCAGGAACTCTTTAGGGTCTGAGTTATAGAGACAGTTCTTCTGGACCTAACGTCTTTATATCACTTTCCCCATGGACTTGTCGTTTAGGTAAATAACTATTAATGAAACTATAACCTAAATTGACATAATTGACCTTATAGTTTACAATAAAAGGTAATGAAATATCCTTAAAGTTTCATCACATGTTTGGCTTTGGGGCATATTTCCAACACAGTGTTGCAACCAAATGTCACTTACGTATTCCCTTATTAATCGCGTAAGTGGTCTTGCAATTTTGGAAAACCCTTCAACGAAACGACGATGATAACCTAGCAAGTATAGTAAACTCCCCACCTCAATGACACTAGTAGATCGTTCCCAAATCTCTTATTGTTACACTAAGATCTTATTTCGAGTCGATATCTAACTGATACAGGAATTTCCTTGTTCGTACGAAGAGTCAACTTCTTTAAGCCCCAATTTGTAAATATCAACATTAATAAGCACTGCATGAAAGGGGAAATATTTTACTGCTAGTATTGATTGAGACTGCTAGGGTTTAGCCGTCTTTTTGTGAGTTGAAATTGTTTACATGGTTTTCTGCTAGGATTGAGTTTAAATGATGGGGCGGTTGATTATGTGGGAAAGAGGCTTAATGTGCAATATATTCTTTGCTTGATGGGAAATATTTGCATTTTAGATGTGCATATCCTATTTTGAAATTGATTGTGAATGATGGATTGAAGGAGCTTGTTAGCTCAATAGAGGGGATCCATAATTGTGTGAAATACATTCACTCATCCCCTGCAAGATTGGACAAATTTAGAGAGTTTGCACTCTTAGAAATGATGGATGAGATGACAAATGTCTCATTGGATGTGGTCACAAGGTAGAATTTCAACATTTAAGATGCTTGAGAGTGTTTTTAAGTACAAGATTGTGTTTAGTAGGATGTCGGAGGAAAATAAAGCTTTTGGCAATTTCTAATACAACCAGTTACACGACTCGAAACTTGAACGGTAAAAAAACAACATGAACCCACACAGTTAAAAAAGGGGTCATTTTTAGGTTAACCCTATGCTGACTCGTTTATAAACAGGTGGGTTTTGGGTCAACCCGCCAACCCGTTAAAACACCTATTTAACCCGTTTATTAAATGGGTCGTGTCAACCCACTTAAAACCCAATAACCCGTTTAATTAAAAACCTAGAAAAACACACGCATATATAAAGTAACATGTTCTCCCTCTCATCTCATTCGAAAACCTAAATCTGAATCTTACCCAGCTGCCTCCAAATCCATTCCAATTTCCAAACCCTGCTGCCATCTCTATCTCTCCACGTCTCTCAATCTATGCATCTCCTCTCTCAGTCTTTCCATCTCTTATCTCTATCTCTGCATCTTTTCTGTCTCTCAATCTCCCCATCTCTCTCTTAGTCTCTCCATCTCTGCGACTCTCTCTTAGTCTCTGCCTCTCATCTCTCTGTCTTAACCTCTCATCTCCCTCTTCTCTTCTCTCAGTCGAAAACAAAAGGAACTAATTTACTCTAGTTTCATCGTTGGTTCTATTTTATTTGGATACAACTTACAAATTGCATCCATTTTGTAGCCAAACTGGTATGTATTTTCTTCTCCAAAACCAATCATTTGGGTTTCATCTTTGTATTAAGAGGCTACATTTTGGACCCAAGTTGGCTTTTCCTAGTAGCAAGGAAACAAGGAAGAAAATAAAAAGATCCAATCAAAGATTCATAAAATTACTTAGTTTGATTGAATTTTGTTTATATTATATATATATATATATATATATTTTGTTGGATGAGGGATGACAACTACACGATTTGAATTTTGTTCCCCCAAATATTTTTGAAGATGGGTGTGATAGTTTTATATGATTGATCTCTTTGACTATCAATAAATTCTATTTTGTGATTAATTTTCTATTTTGCTTGATCTTTTTGTTTTTGTTTTATTGGATTTCTTTATTTTTGTTTATCTTTTGACTAACATAAAATTATTATGCTTTATATAGATGGATGTTTTTGAAGATGGGGGTGATAGTTTTGATGTTGAAGCAGCTAGAAGTAATGTGCAAGATTCAGATCCGTCTAACAATAACACTGCAGTTGCTGCAACTCATGTTGGTAAGAAATGTAGAAAACTCACATCACATGTATGGACTCAGTTTGAAATTCTTCTTGTCGATCCAGATAATAAGCTTTATGCGAAGTGCATGAAATGTGGTCATAAATACCTATGTGATAGTAAATATGGTACTGAAAATTTAAAGTGTCATCTTGATTTTTGTTTGAAATCTGATACTCTCAATTTGGGCCAATTATTATTATCTAAATCTGAAGGGTCTATCATAACAAGGTCTGCTAATTTTGATCCTAATAATTCCATGAATTACTAGTGATGGCAATTATCAAGCATGAGCTGCCCTTTCAATTTGTTAAGTATGCTGGAATTAGGGATGTGTTTAATTACATTTGTGCTGATATCTCGAAATACTACAAAGGCTGATGTGTTGAGTTTGTACAATAGAGAAAATGGTAAGCTTAAGAAGCTTTTAGGTTCAATCATTGGAAGAGTTTGTTTGACATCTGATTTGTTGACTTCTATAACCACAGATGGTTATCTTTCTCTCACTGCCCATTTTGTTGATGCTAATTGGAAATTGCAAAAAAGAATTTCAAATTTTAGTTTTATGCCTCCTCCTCATGGTGGTGTTGCATTGTTTGAGAAAATCTATAAGTTGTTGACTAGTTGGGGGATGGAAAAGAAAATTTTTTGTATGACTTTAGACAATGCTGTCACACCCCGGACCGGCTCCGCCGTAGCGCGATATTGTCCGCTTTGGGCCTGGCTACATTCTCACCAGCCCGCACGGTTTTGTTTCTGGGAGCTCACGAAGCAACTTCCCAGGGTGGTCACCCATCCCGGGATTGCTCCAGCCTCCAACTCGCTTAACTTCGGAGTTCCTACGAACCCGAAGCCAGTGAGCTCCCAAAAGGCCTCACCAAGGTCAGAGTGGCGCAGCGGACTCCCCAAACTCTACCAAGCATGATATTGTCCTCTTTGGGCCTGGCTACATTCTCACCAGCCCGCAAGGATTTGTTTCTGGGAGCTTACGGAGCAACTTCCCAGGGGGTCACCCATCCTGGGATTGCTCCAGCCTCCAACTCGCTTAACTTCGGAGTTCCTACGAACCCAAAGCCAGTGAGCTCCCAGAAGGCCTCACCAAGGTCAGAGTGGCGCAGCGGACTACCCAAACTCTACCAAGCATGATATTGTCCTCTTTGGGCCCGCTATATTCTCACTCAGCCCACAAGGATTTGTTTTCGGAGCTCACAGAGCAACTTCCCAGGGTGGTCACCCATCCTGGGATTGCTCCAGCCTCCAACTCGCTTAACTTTGGAGTTCCTACGAACCCAAAGCCAGTGAGCTCCCAAAAGGCCTCATCAAGGTCAGAGTGGCGCAGCGGACTGGTCCAACTCCACCAAGCATGATATTGTCCTCTTTGGGCCTGGCTACATTCTCACCAGCCCGCAAGGATTTGTTTCTGGGAGCTCACGGAGCAACTTCCCAGGGGGTCACCCATCCTGGGATTGCTCCGGCCTCCAACTCGCTTAACTTCGGAGTTCCTACGAACCCGAAGCCAGTGAGCTCCCAGAAGGCCTCCCGCTATGAGGATGCGAGGTGTGCCATATAAGGCACATCACCCCCTCTCCGTTTGGTCGATGTGGGATCTCACAATCCACCCTCCTTAAGGGATCCGACGTCCTCGTCGGCACACTCGCACCCCACGGCAGAGTGGCTCTGATACCAAATTGTCACGCCCCGGACCGGCTCTACCGTAGCACGATATTGTCGTGCTTTGGGCCTAGGCCCACACGGTTTTGTTTTTGGGAGCTCACGGAACAACTTCCCAGGGTGGTCACCCATCCTGGGATTGCTCCAGCCTCCCACTCGCTTAACTTCGGAGTTCTTACGACTTCGAAGCTAGTGAGCTCCCAAAAGGCCTCGCCTAAGGTGGTGGGCCCCACTCTAGCACGATATTGTCCTATTTGGGCCTGGCTACATTCTCACCAGCCCGCAAGGATTTGTTTCTGGGAGCTCACGGAGCAACTTCCCAGGGGGTCACCCATCCTGGGATTGCTCCAGCCTCCAACTCGCTTAACTTCGGAGTTCCTACGACTCCGAAGCCAGTGAGCTCCCAGAAGGCCTCACCTAAGTTCAGAGTGGCGCAGCGGACTGGCCCAACTCCACCTAGCATGATATTGTCCGCTCTGGCACCCACGACTGGGCCCTCACGGGTTTGTTCTTGGGAGCTCACGGAGCAACTTCCCAGGGGGTCACCCATCCTGGGATTGCTCCAGCCTCCAACTCGCTTAACTTCGGAGTTCCTACGAACCCGAAGCCAGTGAGCTCCTAGAAGGCCTCACCAAGGTCAGAGTGGCGCAGCGGACTACCCAAACTCTACCAAGCATGATATTGTCCTCTTTGGGCCTGGCTACATTCTCACCAGCCCGCAAGGATTTGTTCCTGGGAGCTCACGGAGCAACTTCCCAGGGGATCACCCATCCTGGGATTACTCCAGCCTCCAACTCGCTTAACTTCGGAGTTCTGACAACTCCGAAGCCAGTGAGCTCCCAGAAGGCCTCACGCTATGAGGATGCGAGGTGTGCCATATAAGGCACATCACCCCCTCTCCGTTTGGTCGATGTGGGATCTCACAAATGCATCTTCAAATGATAGTTTTGTTATGTTGTTAAATGGGCAACTTAACTTGCAGAATGTACTATTGATGAATGAAATATTTTTTTCCATGTTCAATGTTGTGCTCACATCCTGAATTCGATGTTGTGCTCACATGGAATATTTTTTCATGTTCGATGTTGTAAAACACATTCATGATTCTGTGGGAAAAATTAGGGAAAGTATTAAGTATGTTAGAGGTCCACAATGGAGGAAACATATATTCTTAGATTGTGCTGCACTAGTTTCTTTAGATTGTAAAAACGGCTCGCACCAAGATGTACCCACTAGATGGAACTCTACATTTCTAATGATTGATAGTGCACTTTATTATCAACGGGCATTTCTGCATTTGCAATTAAGTGATTCTAATTACAAGCATTTTCTCTCTGAAGTTGAGTGGCAAAAATTAGAAAAACTTAACAAGTTTCTTAAGGTATTTTATGATGTGACTTGCTTTTTTCTAGAACTAAATACACTACTGCAAATATGTATTTTCCTCAAGTGTTTGTGGTGGAAGATACTTTGAGAAAGGCTAAGATTAATTCAGATGATTTCATGAGATCTATGGCAACTCAAATGATGGAAAAGTTTGATAAGTATTGGAAAGAGTTTAGTTTGATCCTTGCAATTGCTATAATATTGGATCCTAGATATAAAATTTAGTTCGTGGAATTTTGTTATAAAAGGTTGTATGGTACAAACTCCCAAGAAATGGCCAAAGTTCGTGATATATTTTGTTCTCTCTTTGATTTATACATGCAAATACATTTTGAGTCCGAATCAATTGATGGCACATCAAGTACCTCAAGTGGTGTTCGTTCTCATGTTGATGACATGGTTTCAAAGGAATGCATGGATGTTATGAAGGTAAAAAGCTATTTATTTTGTTCATAATACATCAAATTTCAGTTTATATTTGACTATGTGTTGTTATCAATAATGTTGTTATATTATTATGAATTTGATACCTTTGACAGTGAGGAGTCTATCACTTCTTCCCAAAAGTCACAGTTGCAATTGTATTTGGATGAGCCTAAAGTAGACAGGAAGATAAATTTGAATGTTCTTGCTTTTTGGAGGGCCA